>NC_045442.1:91589203-91621217 GCF_002776525.5 Piliocolobus tephrosceles | reverse complement strand
GGGGGGGGGGGGGGGGGGGGGGGGATTTTACTGGGAGTTATACTTGATGTAAATGACGAGTTGATGGGTGCTGACGAGTTGAAGGGTGCAGTACACCAACATGGCACAAGTATACATATGTAACAAACCTGCACGCTATGCACATGTACCCTAGAACTTAAAGTATAATAATAATAAAAAAAAATAAAATAAAAAGAAATTAAAAAAAGAAAGGGGAGGTTGAGGCAGCTCTGGAAGGGAAAACAAAGGTGTGGACGAAATGCAGGGCCTGGGTCCTTCCACAGATGAAAGTGCCTTCCTGTCAGCCCCTGAGCTGGGCATTTGGGTGGGGGAAGGGAGTCGAGCCGACCCTGGTTTGCACCTGTGATACCCTACCTTGTTTTTGCACCTCTCTCAGCTGAGAGAGCCAGACAGAATCCATTTTAATTCTTTCACTTATAGCCCCTTTACTTCCCTCCCTTGTAACTAGTGTAAACTGACTCAAAGCACATCCAGGAATGCACTTACTGATAAGATATTGAGGCAAGTTACACCAGCAGCTTCTGGGGACATGCCTGATGGATGGCACCCAAAGCCCCCACATTTTTCTTTTTGTGATAGTTTAAGCCCCTTCACTTGGAACTGTTCATTATTTGTAACTGCTTTTGTAACCAATTATTTTTTTTAACTTTTTGTCAGTTCTGCTTCTGTAAAAATTGCTTCAGTTGAACTCCCCCATCCCCTATTTAGACTGTGGTATAAAAACAAAACTGGCACCTCCCTCAGGGCCAAGAGAATTTTGAGCTTTAGCTGCCTCTCAGTCGCTAGCTAATAAAGGACTCCATAATTTATCTCAAAGTGTGACATTTCTCTATAACTCGCTTGGTTACAGCATTTGGAAGCGCTAGTGAGATTATTTGCCACCAGGCGAGAGCCAGACTCGTTCCAGGCTCCTCTGAACAGAAGGCAGACTTATAGGGGAGGCGCCACCTGAAGACCATCCAGGGCCCCATAAGACCCCATCTTCCAGAGGGCAACGGATCAACCACCAGTGTGTGCCCACAAAAATTCAAGTCCTGAGTCCTCAGTTTCTGGTCCCGAGAAGGTAAGTCAGATCTGACTCTGTTTCCCTGGGAGGGAAGTGGCTAGGACAAAGGCCCTCCCTTTTTGACTCTGCCTGCATTCCAGGACGCTGGAGGACAGAGTCCTGGTTTTCTGTTAGGCGTCTCTTTGTCTCTCTGGGAGGGAAGCAACCCTAACGGAGGCCCTCGCTTGACTCTGTCCATATTCCAGGAAGCTGGGAAACTGAGTCCTGGTTTCTGGCAGGCCATCCTCTCCATTAAAGACTAATCTCTCTCTCTCTCTCTCTCTCTCTCTCTCATCTTTTTCTTGTTCAGGTCTCCTGGAGGCCTCTGTTTTAGAACAAGAATAAGAAGACTGTTATAAACTCTGTGTGAATGGGTGTGTGAATGGGGAGTTCAAGGTCTTGTGCTTGAATTTCCAGTTTGTAGCTCCACGGTGAAAGATACGGAGTTCAAGTGAGTCCTCACTTGCAGTTCCGTGGTCACCTCATAAGGCCTAAGGTAGCATTGGGCATAGCTTGATCTGAGCCAGGGGTTTATACCGGCCTGCTAATACTAAGAGGAGCCTAAGTCACCTCAGGGTGAGCGGCCAGGAGGGCATCTGACTGATCCCATCACAGGACCCCCATCCCTTGTCTGTCTATGAAAAAGAAAATAAATTTTCAAACTTCTTTATATGCACTAGTGTCTATTGTCTTGTTTACTCTCTGTCTAAGTTTCATATGTCAGGTCACCGATACTGCCCAAGATGACTGAGAAATAACTTCTTCAAAGTCCTTAGTACTGATTTTCTACCACAGGAGGTCAAATTCCTCATCAGTCATTTGGGCTGGCCATCCCAGTCCTGCCTCTTCTGTCAGAAACAAATCAGGTGTTGTTGCGGGAAGTTGTCACTCATTTGGAATTTCTGACACCATAAAGGCTGCTGGAGTTTAAATTACCACATCCCATGCCCAAGTGACTGTACTGCCTCCACATTAGAACAGTGGTGGATTCAAAATAGTCACCCTGCAGACCTCCTCGCCCGCCTTTGCTGTCATTCTGTAACTTTCCCCATGTCTTTGAATAGAAGACTGTGCAGAGAAGCCTATGCTCATACTGCTTTACTCCATCTGAACACTTATTCTGTTCCCCCGTGACTACTCTCCTACTTAGAAAAGATCCAAGTGGCCCCTTTCCTCCTCACCCTTATCCCTTACCCCGCACATCTTGTTTTCCTGTGTCACAGCAAGTCCAGCACATCCAAGATTTGGCTCTGTTCTCCCTCCTAGAACCCTTGAAAGAAAAGGCCAAGTATGAACTTTTTGTCTTTGAGTCATGAAGACACCAGAAATATTTAGGCTATAGTTCAAGGAGAAGAGGCAGATCATCTAGGTCTGGTTGGCCAAGGAGCCCTTGGGTTGGCCTCTAGTCCTCCTCCCTAAATCTTAAAGCTTAAGAAAACCAACTTCATGTGGCAGGAAGTGTTGGCTATAGTTGTTTTCCTGTTCCTTCTGGTTGTGTTATTTCTGTTCTTCTGATACGCCAGCCCCCTAGGTTGTGAATTTCTCTATCCAGGCTGGGTTTAATATCTCTGCTCAAACCTTGTTAAACTGCCTCCAAAATGGGAAACTCCTCTTCCCAGTCCTGTAAAGACTGGAGTCCTTTCCAATATATGTTGCAGAATTTCTCTCTAGGCTTCTCAGAGGATTACAGAGTCTGCTGAAGAAAGGCAAACTCCGGACACTCTGTGAAGTAGAATGGCCACAGTTTGCAACTGGGTGGCCCCCAGAAGGGTCACTTAACCCCACAGGTCTTCAGGCTGTGTGACAGGTCATTACTGGAAGTCCCGGGGTTACCCCGATCACTTCCCCTACATTGATCAATGGCTGGATTTGTTCCAGAGCCCTTCTCCCTGGCTCCACTCATGCGCCATTCATGATCCCACTTCCAAGATCCTTTTGAGCTATTCTGTATTTTTGTCCTGACCCTCAGCCCCCTCAGCTCCTCCTGTACTACCTACTTGGATTTTCCTCACTCAGTTCCACTGCCCTATAACCCTCCTGCTGCCCCGGATTCTTCCCTTGTTTCCTTGACTACATCTCCTGTGGGATCTCCACGCATAGCCTCCTGATTGCCGCCGAAGCAGGAGGAAGCAGAACTCCTCCTTCCACTAAGAGAAGCGCAAATCCTTCTGGGTGACAAGCGCTCACCTCCCTTCTTAGTTTATATCCCTTTCTTGACCTCTCACCTGTACAACTGGAAGGCTCATAATGCCTCCTTTTCTGAAAAGCTCCAGATTTTGACCTCACTAATGGAGTCCGTGCTCCGGACTCACCGACCCACTTAGGATGACTGCTAGCAACTCCTTTTACCCTTTTCACCTCTGAAGAGAGGGAACATATCCGAAAGGAGGCCAGAAAATATTACCTTACATCAGCTGGTGGGCCAGAAGAGGAAGCCCAAGACCAAATTAAAGAGGTTTTTAGCTCTACCCAGCCTAACTGGGACCCAAACTCCTTGGGTGGAAGAAGAACTTTTGATGATTTTCACTGCTATCTCCTTGCAAGTATCAAAGGAGCTGCTCAAAAACCCATAAATTTGTCTAAGACAACTGAAGTTGCCCAGGGGCCTGATGAGTCACCAGGTGCCTTTTTGGAATGCCTCCAGGAGGCCTACTGGACTTACACCCCTTTTGACCCAGTGGCTCCCGAAAATAGTCATGCCCTTAATTTGGCATTTGTGGCTCAGGCAGCCCTGACATTAAAAGAAAATTACAAAAGCTAGAGTGATTTGCAGGAATGAACATCAGTCAGCTTTTAGAGATAGCCCAAAAGGTTTTTGACTACTGGGAATTTGAAAAGCAGAAACAGGCAGCTGAAAAGGCCGCTGACAAAGCATCAAAAAGACAGGCAAAAATCACAGTGGCTGCCATTCAGGAAGTCAAGAAGAAAAGGTCCCCATCACAGAAAAATGATCAAGGAACTCTGGGTCCCTGCCAAAATGGCCAGAAAGGGGAGTAGGCTCCCCTAGAGAAAAACCAATGTGCTTACTGCAAGCAGATACGACACTGGAAAAAGGAATGCCCATTAAGACCAGAGGAAAAACCAGAAGAGAAAAAAGTCCTCACCCTCCCTGCTGTGGAGGAATCTGATGATTGACAGGGCCAGGGCTCCTTTACACTTGGCCCCCGGGAGCCCATGGTGACTGCCACAGTGGGGGTCCAGCCTGTACACTTCCTCATTGACACTGGGGTGGAACACTCGGTACTGCAGATGCCCCTAGGCAGTGTCTCTAATAGGAAAGTGGCTGTACAGGATGCTACAGGAGTTATTCAGGAATATCCTGCCACCCATTCATGAGAGGTGAGTTTAGGACAGAAAAGAGTAACCCATTTGTTCCTTGTGGTCCCAGAGTGTCCTTTTCCCCTCCTCAGATGAGACCTGATTCACAAGCTGCAGGCATCTATTTCCTTTTCAGCCCAAAAAGCTCACCTGCTAGTAGACACCTCTTCCAGGTGGACTGAAGCATTTGCCACCAGAAACAAAACTGCCACTACAATAATTAAGTTTTTACTAAATGAAATCATCCCAAGACACCGACTGCCTGTTGCCATTGGTCTGATAATAGGCCAGCCTTTATCTAACCTAGTCCATAGCTCAGTCAGTCAGCAAGGCATTAAACATCAAATGGCAACTCCATTGTGCCTATCAACCCCAGAGCTCTAGACAGGTAGAACACATGAACCGCACCCTAAAAAATACTCTTACAAAATTAATTCTAGAAACTGGTGAGAATTGGATGAGGCTCCTTCCTTTAGCCCTTCTTAGAGTAAGATGCAACCCTTACCAAGCTGATTTTTCACCTTTTGAAATTATGTATGGAAGGACTCTGCCTATCTTGCCTAGATTGAGAGACACTCATTTAGGAGAAATCTCTCAAGCTAATTTATTATAGTACTTGCAGTCTCTCCAGTGGGTACAAGACATCATCCAGTTGCGTGTCCAGGGAGCACAACCCAATCCAGTTCCTGACCAGAGAGGACCCTGCCCCTCTTTCCAGTCAGGTGACCTGGTGTATGCTAAAAAGTTCCAGAAAGAAGGACTCATCCCAGCCTGAAAAGGACCTCATACTGTTATCCTCACCATACCGACAGCTCTAAAGGTGGATGGCATTCCTGCTTGGATTCATCACTCTTGCATCAAAAAGGCCAGCAAGGCCCAGAAAGAAACATAGATCCCCAAGCCTGGGCCAGGCCCCTTAAAACTGTGTCTAAGTTGTGTGAAGCTATCAAATTAATTCCTTTGACTTACCATTTTTGTTTGTTTCCGCCTATCATGCCCTCTGCTCCATCCTACTCTTTCCTCCTTGCTTCTTTCATAACAGGACGTGTGTTTGCAAACACTACTTGGAAGGCAGGAACCTCCAAATGTGTCTCTTTTGCAGTCAATTTATGTGCTTTATTCCTAGAGCCTGCCCATACCCATGAAGAGCAATGCAATCTGCTGGTCATGGGAGCAGGAAACATTGACCGGGCTTCTGGATTCAGACACACGGGAAGCCAGATTGGACGTGGGAGCTCTAAAGGTGCAGAAAAGGGACTCCAGAGTGCCAATTTTTACCTCTGTTCTGGAAGTCACCCTGACTCCAGTTGTCGAAATTCCTATCAGTTTATCTGCCCTCATTGGTCATGTGTGAAAAATGTCCGGGACCCATGGAGCCCTCCTAAGCCAATCAGACCTCTAACTGATTTAGGCGACCCTATGTTCCAAAAACACCCAGACAGAGTCAATTTAACTCTCCCACCACTCCTGGTTCCTAAATCTCAACTACAACGACAACATCTCCAACCTAGCCTTATGTCCATTCTGGATGGGATGCATCACCTCCTTAATCTCACCCAGCCTAAACTAGCCCGAGATTGTCAGTTGTGCCTAAAAGCAAAACACCCATATTATGTTGGTTTAAGAGTAGAGGCCATATTCAAGATTAACTCTCTTTCTTGTTATACATGACCCCATAACCTTACACTAGGAGACGTGTCAGGGAACACCTCTTGTCTAATTAGTAACAGGTATAACTTATCCGCTTCTCCCTTTCAGGCTACCTGTAATAATCTGTACTTATTTCCTTAAATGCCTCAGTTTCCTACCAAGCACCTAAAAATATCTGTTTGGCTTGCACTTCAGGCCTCACTCACTGCATCAGTGGGACTGAACCTGGACCTCTCCTCTGTGTGTTAGTTCATGTACTCCCCCAGGTCTATGAGTACAGTTGGCCAGAAGGACAACTTCTTATTTCTCCCCCTGAATTGCATTCCAGGTTTTGCCGAGCTGCCCTGCTCCTAGTACCCCTCCTGGCCAACCTTAGCATAGCTGGGTCAGCAGCCATTGGCACGACTGCCCTGGTTCAGGGAGAAACTGGACTAATGTCCCTGTCTCAGCAAGTAGATATTGATTTAAGCGATCTCCAGTCAGCCATAAATATGCTACATACCCAGGTAGAGTCTCTAGCTGAAATAGTCCTTTAAAACCGCCAAGGCTTAGATCAACTATTTCTCTCCCAAGGAGGGTTATGTGCAGCACTGGGAGAGAGTTGCTGTTTCTATGCCAATCAGCCTGGGGTCATAAGATATACTCTCCAAAGAGTATAAGAAAATCTAGATAAATGCCAACAAGAACAAGAAAGTAACACCCCTGGTATCAAAGCATGTTCAACTGAAATCCATGGCTAAATACTCTTAACTACTGTATTGACAGGACCCCTTCTCTTCCTCTGGCTAAGTTTAATCTTTGGGCCTGGTATATTAAATTGGCCCCTTAACTTTGTAAAGCAATGCATAACTTCTGTCAAACTTATGTATCTCAGAAGCCCTTACTGTGAGTGAAGAATCAAAGATTTGATTCCCCAAATCACGAGTGGGGAATGTTATACCCTACCTTGTTTTAACCTGATTGTCTCTCTCAGCTGAGAGAGCCAGACAGACTCCATCTTGGTTCCTTCACTTACAGCCCCTTTACTTCCTTCCCTTAAGTAACTAGTGTAAACTGGCTCAAAGTACGTCCATGAATGCACTTACTGGTAAGATACTGAGGCAAGTTGCACCAGCAGCTCCTGGGGACGCACACAGTGGATGGCACCCAAAGCCCCTGCATTAATCTCTTCTTGATAGTTTAGGCCCCTGCACCTGGAACCGTTTATTTTTTGTAACTGCTTTTGTAACCAATTTTATTTTTTAACTTTTTGCCAGTTCTGCTTCTGTAAAAATTGCTTCAGCTAAACTCCCCCCTCCCCTATTTAGACCATGGTACAAAAACAAAATTAGTCCCTTCCTCAGGGCTGAGAGAATTTTGAGCATTAGTTGCCTCTCGATTGCTAGCTAATAAAGGACTCCATAATTTGTCTCAAAGTGTGGTGTTTCTCTATAACTTGCTTGGTTACAGCACAACCAGGGAGCATGTCTTGCTCCTGGGGGGCACCCCAAAGGGGAAAGAAGGCCTTCAAGAGAAGGGGACAGCATGTAAGGCTTGAAAGGAGGGGTTGAGGCAGCTCTGGAAGGAAAAAAATGGTGCGGTTGAGGAAGTGGGCCTGGGTCCTCCCACGGATGAATGTGCCTTCCAAGCAGCACCTGCTCTGGGTCCGGGGTGATCGTGGAGTCCCTGGCTTGCACCAAGGGGGCGTGTCTCACTAACGGCAGGTATCCCAAATCAGCAAGAAGGCCCCCAAGGGAAGGGCACAGCACTTCAGGGTTGAAACAGGAGACTGAGGCAGCACTGGAAGGAAAAAAAATAAATGGCTCAGCCAAGGAAGTGGGCCTGGGACCCCCACCGATGCAAGTGCCTTCCAAGCAGCCCCTGCTCCAGGCCCGGGGTGGTCATGGAGTCCCTGGCTTGCACCAAGGGTGTTCCAAATCAGCAAGAAGGCCCCCAAGGGAAGGGGACAGCATGTCAGGGTTGAAATGGGAGGTTGAGGTAGCACTGGAAGGAAAAAAATGGCACGGCCAAGGACAGGGGGCTGGGTCTTCCCAAGGATGAAAGTGTCTTCCTGGCAGAAACTGCACCAGGCCTGGGGGGGGGGTTGTGCAGTCCCTAGCTTGCACCCAGAGTGCGTGTCTCACCCACAGGTGCACAGCAAAGCTGCAAGAATGACTCAGGAGGAAGGCCACGGCTAGTCAGGCTGAAAAGATCAGTTTGAGGCAGCTCAGGAAGGAAAAAAACAGCACGGCAGAGGAGGGGTCCTGGATCAAAGTGGCCACTGGCAAAGTCAGCAAAGGCACAAAAAACTGATAAAGTGGAAAAACAAACCTCCAGATGGGATCTTTACAAAAGCAAATCAAAGTATCATTTAGAAAAACTCTTTTTTTGACACTGGATCCTACTCTGTTGCTCAGGCTGGAACGCAGTAGCATGATCTTGGCTCATTGCAGCCTCAACCTCCCCCCTGGCTCAGGTGATTCTCCCGCCTCAGTCTTCCAAGTAGCTGGGACTATAGGCATGTGCCACCATACCTGGCTAATTTTTGTATGTTTTTTAGAAACAGGGTTTTGCAACATTGGCCAGACTGGTCTCAAAATCTTGGGCTCAAGGGATTTGCCTACCTCAGCCTCCCAAAGTGCTGAGATCACAGGTGTGAGCAGCTGCACCTGCAGAAAAACTATTTTTAGCTTTCTATTGTATCACGTTCTTCCCTAAATAAATAAAAAAATATGAGTTAGGGTGCAGTGGCTCATGACTGTAATCCCAGCATTTTGGGAGGCTGAGGTGAGCCAATCACCTGAGGTCGGGAGTTCAGAACCAGCCTGACCAACATGGAGAAACTCTGTCTCTACTAAAAATACAAAATTAGCTGGGCATGGTGGCACAGGTGAACCTGGGAGGTGGAGGTTGCAGTGAACCGAGGTCATGCCATTGCACTCCAGCCTGGGCAACAAGAGCAAAACTCTTGTCAAAAAAAAAAAAAAAAGAAAGAAAGAATTCCAAAAAATGAAATTTACTCTGTAGCATTATGAGTTGTCATCTTTCTCCCTTTTTTTCTGAAGGAGCTAGGATCTCCCTGCAGGACAGACCTTCTCAATGGTGATGTGCAGCCAGCAGTGCAGCTCCCATCTGCCCCACCACTCTGCCTCCACATTATGGACACCTTCAAGGGGGTATGTGTGACTCCGTGTAGTATAGTGGGTGCAGGTAGTTGCAAGACTACATAATTACACATAAACACACTTTTAGTTTTTAAGGACTTTTACACATCTTTTAATTTCTAGACTAAAAAGGATTTCTTGGATGTGAAAGTAAAGTCAGCAGCCTCTCTAATCTTGAAGACCATCATGATCCTCAGTGTCTATGTTGACAGAGGAGTAATGGACAAGGCCAGGGCCAGTGTCCACTTAGATGTGCAATCCTGCTGTGTGAAGGGCATTTTTATTTGGGCAAGTGGTCGTTACTTGGGGATACAGACTGCATCCCATGTCCAGTCAGTCGCTTAACGGCTCAAAAGATGCACTAGTCTAGCAAGGAAACACCAGCTTGTGGCAGAGGGAGGGCTGATCCTGCAATGCTAGCAGAGCAACCCAAATATCAGGCCGTCAGGCTAGCAAACCCATAGTCCTGGTAGAAGAATGAAGGCCAGGACTGAAAACTGAAAATAAAGTATAAAAACTGTGTAGCTAAGAATAAATATACAGGTATCAGCTTTTTTATTTCTACATAGTGAAGCCTTCTGAACTCTAGTGACAACACTATAACTTTGCCCCAGCCTCACCAGAGCCCTGAGTGCCCTGGCAGGTAGATTGGAAGCAGGTTAGCAAGTTTCAATATGATCATAATGAAACTTGCTACCAATTTTGGAGTTCTCACAATGTGACAATCACTGTTCTAACTCAATTTATTTAATCTCTTAGTAATCCTATGAGATAAATACTTTTGATGTGCCCATTTCACATTAAAAGTAAAAGAGAGTTGGGTGCGATGGCTCACACCAGTAAACCCAGGACTTTGGGAGGCCAAGGTGGGTGAATCACAAGGTCAGGATATTGTGCCCATCCTGGCTAACACGATGAAACCCCATCTCTACTAAAAATACAAAAAATCAGCCAGGCAAGGTGGCATGCACCTGTAGTCCCAACTACTCTGGAGGCTGAGGCAGGAGAATCACTTGAACCCAGGAGACAGAAGTTGCATTGAACTGAGATTGCGACACTGCACTCCAGCCTGGCCAACAGAATGAGACTCTATCTCAGAAAAAAATAAAATAAAATAAAATAAAATAAAATAAAATAAAATAAAATAAAATAAAATAAAATAAAATAAAATAAATTGCACTACTGAGTGAAGTAACTTGGCCAGGGTCACTCAGGCACCAAATAGGAAAGCCAGGATTTGATTGCAGGCATTTGGGTTACAGAGTCCCCAAATTCCCTGTTGACAGCTAAGGTCATCACCCTCAGCATTCTGCACAATTACCATCAAACAGTAGCACACCCAGAATCTATTACTGTATTACTCTATCTTTGAGATTACCATTGCTACTTTTTTCTTTTTTCTTTTTTCTTTTTTTTTTTTTTTGAGATGGAGTCTTGCTCTGTCACCCATTCTGTAGTACAATGTTGCAATCTCAGCTTACTGCAACCTCTGCCTCCCAGGTTCAAGTGATTCTTCTGTCTCAGCCTCCTGAGTAGCTGGTATTACAGGCGTGTGCCACCATGTCTGGCTAATGTTTTTATTTTTAGTAGAGATGGGGTTTCACCATGTTGACCAGGCTGGGCTCGAACTTCTGACTTCAAGTGATCCACCTGTCTCTGCTTCCTAAAGTGCTAGAATTTCAGGTGTGAGCCACCGCACCCAACCAGCAATTGCTTATTTTGGAGATAAGACAGTCGTAGATAGACAGGAACTACTAACATTTGTTAAGTGCCTAAAATGTGCTGGGCATGCATTAGCTGCTGTAAAATAACGTCATTCTCCTTAATAGTCACATGTGGTTCGGGTATTTTATTTTTTTGTGGGAGAATGGTGGGGGGATGGAGTCTCACTCTGTCTCCCAGGTTGGAGTGCAGTGCAACGATCTTGGCTCGCTGCAACCTCCACCTCCCTGGTTCAAGCAATTTCCCTGCCTCAGCCTCCTGAGTAGCTGGGATTACAGGCACATGCCACCATGCCCAGCTAACTTTTTTTGTATTTTTAGTAGAGGTGGGGTTTCACCATTTGGCCAGACTGGTCTTGAACTCCTGACCTCAGGCAATCTGCCTGCCTTGGCCTCCCAAATTGCTGGGATTACAGGCGTGAGTCACCACATCTGTTCCATTCTTTTTTTTTACAGATGAGCACACTGAGTTTACTAATGAGAACCTTACCCATGATCTTATGACTAATGGCAGAAAAGGATCCAAGATCAGAATTCTGAGCTTGCTGACTCACCAGACTGTGTGCCTCCTACTAGAGTTCATTAACCTGACATGTCTAAGTAATTATCACATAACTATTATTGGAAGTATTTTGCTATGGTTTCCAGTTATACAGTTTGAGAGTGCAGTATAAACCTTGGATAAGACATCATGTTGGCAATGTTGGCAATGAAGAACTTCAGTGCATGGTCGTAAGCACAGTGATTAGAAAATAATCACCTCTTGGCCTTGATGTCTCATCTTGTGTAATAAACTGCTCAGGAGAATTGCATTTGCATGACTGCACCTTGTGAGTATAAATATGTCTTGCAGTTCAGTCCTTTCTTTTCACATTGCAAACCTTGAAAGGCTTCTTCCAGGATTGCTCTCATACCTCATACTCATGATCTTTGTCAATTATGGAGGAGGAAAATGTTGGTAGTTCAAACATGCAAGTTGGAATGGTAAGATAGTTTCTAAAGTTAGTGTTGTTTATGTATGTCCTTCACAGAGCTTCAGGGCAGAAGAATCACTCAGCATTCTCCCCAGAAACTCCAGAAATGAGCCCCAGCAGCATCCTCTGAGCCACTTGGCTCCTGCCCCCTAGGGTGACCTGTAGCTGATTCTGTGAGCCCTTTACTTTTGTTCCTCCTTTTGTGTGCTGTGCATCTATAAAGCTTCACTGTAATTACAGACTCTACAAGTTTCTGCTGTGGGACCAAGGAACTCTGCAGAATATGTTACAGATCTGGTTGTAAATGATCATGGTCACATTCTAGATATGCCTTTTGTTACAGCCACTGTGTTCTCGGGAGTTCTGTCTTCAAAGACTTATGATCCTTTTTGAGATGGAGCTGAACTAGGATTGGTCTGAGTGGTGCTGAATAATAGCTGTAAATCTGACTTTGTAGTTGGTTTAAGAATGCATTACTGCCTCTTAAATATAACAAACTTGTCTACATATTTCTAGTTTGCTTCCCCTGTGTTTGGTTATGCTCACTGAAGTGTAACAGCCAGGCCCAGTGCTTGGATGCAGAGTCTCAAGGAATTGTTCATGAGTTTACTTTCTTTTTTTCTTTTTTGTAAGGCAGAGTCTTACTCTGGAGCCCAGGCTAGAGTGCAGTGGTGTGATAATGGCTGACCACAGCCTCGACCTCCTGGGCTCAAGTGATCCTCCGACGTCAGCCTCCTGAGTAGCTGGGGCTACAGGTGTGTGCCACTATAACTGGCTAGTTTTTTAAAACAACTTTTAGTAGAGATGGGCTCTCACTCTGTCACCCAGGCTGGTCTGAAATTCCTGGGCTCAAGCAATCCTCCTGCCTCAGCCTCCCAAAGTACTGATTTTACAGGTGTGTGCCACACCACACTTGGACTATGAGTTTGCTTTCTATACCAGTGTGTAATGAAGTCCACACTAGATTTAGGAAGTATTTGTAGTCTATGGTCATTTTGCGTATGCTTTGTACTTGTGTTGTTCTACAGGGTTGATGCTGGCTGATCTCATGTTCCCATGGTGTGTTGGTGGTCTGCCCTCTTCTCTTCCATGGGTCAACTCCAATCTTCTGTTTTTCAGATGATGCTGGAGTCTCTCTCTGAGATGGACCTGTGTTCTGTGGTTAGGAAGTCCTTCCAAAAGTCCTGTTACTGGAGAGTTCTCATACTTGACAGAGTGCTTACACATGTGTATATAAAAAAAGTGATTTCATGGGGAACATTTTGTTAGTGTAGATATGATATGCTAGATCCTGAAATCTTGTAAGAAATTATAAATTCTGAATATGTAGTTCAGTTCCATTAATCCTGAAAATAATTATAAATCATAATCATATTTCCTAAAAAAACAGTGTATTGGTATCAGTGGATGCTGATAAATATATAGGTGAGCAATGATAGTCATAAACTGTGATTTAAAATAATAATTGAGTAACTCAATTCTGTCTCTGATCATCCATGGCTTCTCATTCTTGCAAAGGGACATTACCTATATGATGTGGAATGTGTATCTTTGCTATGATGCATTGCATGACTTTTGTCCCTCATTGGAAGGTAGTACCAGCCTTATTATATTTTTTACTTCAAAATTTTAATTTTTGTGGGTACATAGTAGGTGTATATATTATAGGATACATGAGAGGTTTTGATGCAGGCATACAATAATAATAATCACATCAGGGTAAATGCGGTATCCATCCCCTCAGGCATTTACCATTTTTTGTATTATGAACAGTCCAATTATAATTTTTAAGTTATTTTAAAATATACTTGTTGACTGTAGTGACCCTGGTGTGCTCTCAAATACTCAATCTCATTTATTCTATTTAACTATACTTTTGTACCCATTAACCATCACCCATCCTCTCCACCCCACTACCCTTCCCAGGATCTGGGAACAATTCTTCTACTCTCTTTTGCCCTGAGTTCAGTAGCTTTAATTTTTAGCTACACAAATAAGTGCAACATGTGAAATTTTTCTTCACATGCCTTATTTCACTTAACATAGTGTCCTCCAGTTCCATCCATGTTGTTGCAAATAACAGGATCTAATTCTTTTTTATGGTTGAATGGCACTCTGTTGTGTATATGTACCATATTTTCTTTCTAAGTGTCTGTTGATGGACTCTCAGGTTGCTTCCAAATCTTAGCTATTGTGAATTGTGCTGCAATAAAGATGGGAGCACAGGTATCTTTTCAATATAATGATTTTCATTCTTTTGCATATATACCTAGCAATGAGATTGCTGGATCATATGGTAGCTCGATTTTTAGTGTTTGAGAAACCTCCTACCTATTGTCCATAGTGGTTGTACTAATTTACATTCCCACCAACAGTCTATGAGGGTTCCCTTTTCCCCATATCCTCACCAACATTTGTTGTTACTGTCTTTTGGATAAAAGCCATTTCAAATGGGGTGAGATGCCATCTCATTGTAGCTTTAATTTGCATTTCTCTGATGATTAATTATGGTGAGCACTGTTTCATATTCATTTCTGTTTGCCTTTTGTGTATCTTCTTTTGAGAAATATCTGTTCAGATCTTTCGTCCATTTTTAATTAGATTATTCGATTTTTTGCTTTGGAGTTGTTTGAGCTCCTTATATATTCTGGCTATTAATCACCTGTCTGATGGGTAGTTTGCAAGTATTTTTCCCATCCCGTGGGCTGTCTCTTCACTTTGTTGATTGTCTCCTTTTCTGTGCAGAAGCTTTTTCACTTGATGGGATCCCATTTGTCTATGTTTGCTTTGGTTACTTGTGCTTGCGCAGTATTACTCAAGAAATCTTTGCCTAGTTCTGTGTCATGGAGAGTTTCCCCAATGTTTTCTTTTAGTAGTTTCATAGTTTGAGGTCTTAGATTTAAGTCTTTAATCCATTTTGATTTGATTTTTGTGTGTGGTGAGAGAGAGGGATCTAATTTCTGCATATGAATATCCAGTTTTCTCAGTATCATTTTTTAAGAGACTGTCACTGTAGATGTATAGATTTTTCTCTGAGTTCTCTATTCTGATCCACTATCTATGAGTCTGTTTTTATGCCACTATCATCCTGTTTTGGTTTCTATAGCTCTGTATTATAATTTAAAGTCAGGTGATTCCTCCAGTTTTGTCTTGTTGCTCAGGATAACTTTGGCTATTGTGGGTCTTTCATGATTCCATATAAATTTCAGCTTGGCTTTTTCTATTTCAGTGAAGATGTTTTTGGTATTTTGATAGGGATTGCATTGAATCTGCAGATTACTTTAGGTAGTATGGACATTTTAATGATATTCATTTTTCTAATTTATGAACATGGAATATTTTTCCATTTTTTGTGTCCTCTTCAATGTCTTTCATCAGTAGTTTATAATTTTCATTGTAGAAATCTTTCACTTCTTTGGTTAATTTTAAGATGCTTTATTTTATTTGTGGCTATTGGAAATGGGACTTCTTTCTTGATTTCTTTTTCAGATTGTTTGCTGTTGGCACATAGATATGTTACCGAATTTTGTATGTTGATCTTATATCCTGCAACTTTACTGAATTTGTTGATCAGTTCTAATAGTTTTCTGGTAGAGTCTAAGTTTTTCCAAATATAAGCTCATGTTATCTGCAAACAAGGATACTTTGACTTCTTCCTTTCCAAGTCAGATGCCCCTTGTTTTTTCTCTTTTCTGAACTGCTCTAGCTAGGACTTCCCATACCATGTTGAATAAAAGTGGTGAAAGGTACGCATCCTTGCATATTCCAGATCTTATAGGAAAGGCTTTCAATTTTTCTCCATTCAGTATGATACTAGCTGTGGATTTGTCATATATGGCTTTTATTGTGTTGAGGTATGTTTCTTCTATATCCATTTTTGAGGAATTTATCATGAAGGGATATTGAGCTTTATCAAATGTTTTTTCAGCATTGATTTAAATGATCATATGGTTTTTTTTCCTGCATTCTGTTTATATGATATGTCACATTTACTGATTTTCATATGTTGAACCATGCTTGCATCCTTGGGGTAAATCTACTCACTATTTTATGTGATTTTGTGTGTGTGTTTCATCACTAATATAAACAAAGGCTTTTGGGGGAGATTTTTTTTTTCCTTCTTAGGGATGGATTTAGTAGGGTGAAGTTTTACATGCTTGAAGACCTGTTATTAAATATGAATACTCTGTGAAGTTCCCTACGAGAAAGGTTTTGTTACTAGAGATTTTTATTAACTAGAAGTCCCAGAGAAGGGAATCCCAGAGACACCAAGGAATGCAGCAAGAGCAAACTCTCATCTCCATGACCTCTCTCTAAGTAGTCAGAAAAATTAGTGTTCTGACTTTTTTGTGTAAGAGATAATTTAGTACGATAAAAAAAAAAAAAAAAGGAGAGATAGGAAAAATGTGTGTGACTCAGACTAAATGGACAGAAAAAAATTATGCTTTCATTTTTCTTTCAGGAGCAGGAGTGCATGTAGAAATAATTGAAATGTCTGTTTTTCAAAGACTTTGAGGGCTTGCTAGTGAATGTCTAGTTATTTGGAGACATTATTGTGGCATAATCATCATCATTTCTTTTTGATAATTAAATGGGAGGGTTGTCCTTGGAAATTCCATTTAATAGTAAAGAAATTTTCTCCTAAGACAGGACTTGAAGGTGCACTGTCAAAAACCTTCAAGCCCAGCAGGGCATGTTCTGAGGTATTCCTCTATTGTTGGTTCAATATTATTTCAATAATTGGCTACTTTAAACAAATCATGGCTGCTTATCTTATGTAGTCTATTACAAAATATTAATGATATATAGACAAAAACATTGGAAATGGCCACCTATTAATAACTGGAATTTTTTAGGTTTGTATTTATTATGAGGTCTTCAATTTTTCTATCAATGACTTCTATACTGCAATGCAGATGTTCAAAATTCAGATTGCTGGAGAAAATTGCATGGAGCAGTTTCCTGTTAGTTTGTATAGGAATTATCATTGTGAATCCTAATTATTACCTTGGACCATGTAAGCTTTTTTCACTCTGATATATATATTCAGGTTGAAATACGGAAACTACATGTTACAATTTGAAAGAAGTGCAATTCCTCCATCTCAGGTGCCTGCAAATAGGGTAATTATTAAGAAAGTATATACAGTGGTTGTCTAACTGTGGACATTACTTCTTTTTTTTAATTTTAGACCTTGGAGGAGCCTCTGACACTATTCAAACCCTTCTGTTATACAAAGGAAATGTCTGAGGCCAAGAGCAATTGAAGGTTTTCTCTGGATCATCTGAGTGTAGTGAGAGGCACAGCAGGAATGACACCAGGCTGCGTTGGTATCTGACTTTGCCCTCCTTTAATGTGGTTTCATCAGCTTTCAATACTGTGTGGCAGTTCACAAAGCCACCTTCATCAGTACTTGTATGGCAGCTGAGTTTCTGGAAGGATTGATATCTTTGTCATTAGTTTAAGTGGTATGCAGGGATACGAGAGCTGAGGGAAGGCTTGTGACCCCTATGCTTTGAACCAGTATCAGAGTTGGGAGGGCACTAGTCACTGTCCTCAAGGGCCTTGCACTGTCATTAGCAAAAGAGGGCACAAAAGTCTAGACAATGGCCAAATGGAGCCCTCAGGCAATACATGCTTTTATAGGCACTAGCAAGAGGTAGAGGTCACTTCCAGATGGTGTTTCACATAAAAACGGACTTTGTGAATCTCCAAAAAGTCAGCGACTGCTTCCAGTAGGATTGATTTTAGGATTTGTCATCGGGGTCTGCTCTGGTCCTACCATCTGGCAAGGAGAGTCAGTCAGTGGCATTCTTTCGGTCATGCGGTTGGGTAGCCAGTAGGGCAGGAAGGGTCAGTCAGTGGCTTCTGTCAGGCCTCCAAGTTCCTGGTGAATGTGCATATTGTTTGTAAATTCCTAATGGGAAAGAGTCAGGAGATGGACTTCAGGGCTAGGCACAGGCTTGGCTTTATTTCCACACCAGAATAAGACTTTGGTTCTATCCCAGTCTCCCACCTGGCTAGCTTTCTGTTTTGAGTTTGAGTCATGTCCCTTACCCTCCCTCTAATAAGACAGACTGGCCTGTTTTTGGAAGTTGGACTGAACCCATATTGCCTGATCATATGTATTTCCATCTCCAAGAGCTTAAAAAAGACTTACTTAAATACAATATAGATATGTCTTCCCCTTTAGGAAACAAATAATGTTTTCCTGGGATGAGATGACAAGTCTTGGCTAACACGTGACCTAACTTGTAACTTCTGCAACATCTTGGAGCAAGGTGCACATTCCTGGTGTGCTGTAGCACTTGGGAGGGACTTACTCTGTGGTTGCTCTGTTGGAGTTCTTCTTTGACAAACCTGTGCCTGATATTGTGTCTTGGTAAGAAACTATATTTTAATTTTAAAAAATTTAATTAAAAAATCTTACCGTGTAGTGATACAGTCTCACTATATTTCCCACACTGGTGTCTGACTCCTGGCTTCAAGCAATCCTGTGTTCCCTGTGCAGATTAGAAGAAAGTACATTCGGTGGCTGTTAGGTGGAGGTTTCTGTGGGTGTCAATTAAGTTCAATAGGTGAAATACCAGATTTAATTGTAGAATGCTTTTGTTATTTTTCTGTATCAGTGATTTGTCTACTGCTGCAAATGAGGTAAAGTCTCCAACCAGTATATTGTGGCTATCTAAATCTTTCTTAGATCTAGAAGTACTTGTTTTAGAAATCTGATGCTCCAAGGTTGGGTGCCTATATATTTAAAATATTTATGCCTTCTTGTTGAATTGAGTTCTTTATCATTGTGTATCATTCTTTTCTATTTATTTATCTATTTATTTATTTATTTATTTATTTTTACGGAGTCTCACTCTGTTGCAGCCTGGAATTCAGCGGCATGATCTCAGCTCACTGCAAACTCTACCTCCTGGATTCAAGTGTTTCTCCTGCCTCAGCCTCCCAAGCAGCCAGGACTACAGGCATGCACCACCAAGCCCAGGTAATTTTTGTATTTTAAGTAGAGATGGGGTCTCACCATGTTGGCCAGGATGGTCTCGATCTCTTGACCTTGTGATCCGCCTGCCTCAGCCTCCCAAAGTACTGGGATTACAGGCATGAACCACCACACCCGGCCATCATTATGTATCATTCTTTATCATCTTCTTCTTTGTCCTTTTTTAAAACTGTTGTTGGTTTAAAGTCTCTTTAATCTGATATAAGAATAGTGACCCATACATTTTTGTTCTCCATTTGCATGATAGATCTTAGTTTATGCCTTTACTTTGAGCCTGTGGGTGTAATTAAATGTGAGACCGACCTTTAGAAGACAGCAGATGGTTGTTTCTTGATATTTTTAATCCAACTTGCCACTCTGTGCCTTTTTAGTGGGGCATTTAGATCAAGGCTAATATTGTTATGTCAGATTTTTATCCTGCCAGATGTTGTTATCTGGTTGCTTTGTAGTCTTCAATGTGTAGTTACCTTATAAAGTCTTATACTTATGTGTGTTTCTGTGGTTGCAGGTATTTTTCATTCATTTCCATGTTAGGACCTCCCTTAAGGATCTCTTGTAGGGCTGATCTAATGGTATTAAATTTCCATAGCATTTGCTCATCTGGAAAGGATATTTTTCTCCACTCATGAAACTTAGTTTGACAAGATATAAAATTTGGAGTTAGAATTTCTTTAAAAGTACACCATGCTAAATGTAGGCCAATAGTCTTCTGGCTTGTAAGGTTTTGCTGACAAGTCTGATGTTAGCCTGATGGGGTTTCCCTTTATATGTGATCTGACCCTTTTCTCTAGCTTCCACAGACTTTCAATTTGACCTTGGAAAGTCCGATGACTATGTGTCTTTGGAAAGACCATCTTGTATAGTATCTTACAGGGGTTCTGAGGTTCTCCAAATTTCTTGAATGTGCATGTCAACTTCTCTGATGAGACTAAGGAAGGTTTTGTGGACTATATTCCAAAATATATTTTCCAAATAGCTTACCCTTTTTCCACAATGCCAATGAGTCACAGATTTGGTATTTTTATGTGATTCCATGTTTCTTAGAGGTTTTGTTCACTTTTTAAAATTCTGTCTTCTTTATTTTCATCTGACTAGGTTGATTCAAAGGACCAGACTTTAAGCTCTGAAGTTTTCCCTCTGCTTTCTCTAGTCTGTTGTTGAGGCTTCTGAAGTATTTTGAAATTCTTATACTGAATTTTTCAATCCCAGAAGTTCAGTTTTTTCTTTCTTAAAATGATTCTGTCATCTTTCAACTCTTGGATTATTTTACTGACTTCCTTGGTTAGGTTTCAACTTTCCCTTGGATCTCATTGTGCTTCTTTGCCATCCAGATTCTGGATTTGTGACTATAATTTCAGCATTTCAACCTGGTTAGGATTCATTGCTGAGGAGCTAGTGTGATCCTATGAAGGTTACAAAGTACTACGACTTTTTGAATTGCTGGAGTTCTTTCATAAATGTTTTCTCAACCGAGAGGGCTGGTGTTCAGTTATCTTTTTGAAATTACTGTCATTTGGATATAACTTTTTGGTTTTATATTCTTATTCTTCCCTTGAGTACTTGACTGTTGTGCATGTTGTATACAGTTCTTTGGTTTAGTTTCTGGGTTCTTTAAGAAGGCCAAGACTCTCTGTGGATTTCTTAGTTGTGGCTAGTTTCCTGCATTAGTTTTCACAGGTTGAGGGAATTTATTTTTGTTTGGTGGTGTAATTCTGACTTCAATCCAGTAGAGGGCTTGAAAATGGTGTTTATTCAGCTGCATAGCTCTTTTGTATTATCAGTGTGCTTGCAAGAGTGCTCTGGGGGAGGGGAGGCAGTTGGCAGGTAGGCAAGAAATGCCCTTCTCACAATGTCTGTTTTCAAGAATTCAGAAAATCCTCTTCAATCACTGGTGCTATACCCCCATTTTCTTAGCTCCAAAGAAGTCCTTGGGCAGCTGCACACCCCCATCTTTAAGGACAGGGTGTCCAATCTATGACTTCTCTGGGCCATACAAGAAGAATTGTCCAGTGACCTACCGATTCCCTGTGCTTCAAAGAGTTTGAATGGGATATGGGGTATGTCTGCAGGTGTCTGTGGATGTCGTGGGTCAAGGGTGAAGGTCCCCTGGGCAGGGTGGGTGGTACCATAAGTGTGCAGCTGGTGTGGTGCCCACAGCCTGGAGTTTCTTGCTCAGCAGTAGGCTTTGAGGACCATTCAACTTGTGCTCCCCTACCAGATTTTCTGTGATGCATGCTTTCAGGTAGACCTGACCAGCTAGTTTTGTCCCAAGCCTTCTGCACCCAAATCTTTGGGCTGCTATGTGTCCCAGGCCACAGGTTTCCCTTAGATGGAGGCTCTGACCAGCCACCAGGCTATGCTTTTCCCAGACCAGTCTTGCAGAAGGAGGCACACCTACCTTTTTTCCTGGCACATGAACGTGTGCCTCACTTTTCTCACTGTTCTGAGAGTAGGAGCATCACCACAACTTGAGCTTGGGCCACAGTTATGAGCTCAATAGCCCTTAACTGTGTGCTCAGACATTAGGAAGGTGGGACAGGTCTTGTAGCTATAACCTCTAGTACCTTAGGGACAAGCATTGGCTGTGCTGGAGCAGGAAAACTGCTTTTGGGCTGCCAGAAAAACACTCAGGTGGTACAGTGGAGGCTGTGCTATGTGTACACCCTTGAGGGAGCAACCAGGCATCAGCTGGGGAAGGGCCTGGCAGAAAAGGGGCTGTACAGATCAGATGCACTTCAGACCCTCAGGAAAGGCAGCCCTGCTCTCTCCTGGTCCAGCTGTCAGCAGGGGCTAGAGTCATGCAGAGAAAGGTGGAGAGCCTTGGGGGATGGGTGTCTATTCCTATATTTTGCTGCAGCTGCCTCATGCATGAAATCTTTTGGGCTCCATGCATATTCAAGCTCTCCCTCTCCCTGCTTTCCTGGCAGTGCCCTCTGCCAGTTCAAATGTCTGTGTGGATCATGGGATCTCTTGTAGCTAGGATCTTAGAGGTCCATGGCAAGCGTGTGTGACCCATAGTTCCTTCACTCTCTGCTTCCTTAGGTTCCGTTCTGGACCAAGAGCTGATCCTGGTGTCTGGTGACTCCATCTGGCTTCCTAGCTTCCTCCCTCTTCAAACTCCGTGTCTGTATTTGCCGCTCTATTGACCTCATGTGTTTCTTTTTTTCCCAAAGATCTGTTCAAAGTGTGACGATTTACTCAATATTTTGTTTTCTCTCTGTGGAAGACATGTTTCCTGGCTGCATCTGGTTGACCATCTTGTCCCTCAGGTAAAAGTGTAATTTACATTTTGGTATGGTTTGGCTCTGTGTCTGAATTTGTTGCAACTAAAAATTATTAGTTTTATGTTAGACTATTCTCAGTCTTCCTTCTTCATTACCAAACCTTATTGTTTGATCTTACAGAAGCAGCGGAAACTGCATCTTCAGAAGATCGACATGTGGATGGAGAGATTGAAGTTCTTTAACAGGCATTATGTATGAAAATGATGCAAAATAAATGTGAAACACTACAGATGGATCAGGAGAGGTTGGAAGAAGAACTAGTGAACCTCAAAAGTCACATGGAAATGAATATGTTAGAACGTGGTCTATTGGAACACCATAAACAGGAGGTTGAAGAAGAGCAAGGCAGGAGATAACAGAACAATTAGAAAAAGTCAATCTATTTTTACAGGTTAGTTTATTATCCATAATGTGCCTTCATTCATTTCACTGCAAATTACAGTTTGGATATAAACATTGTATGTGTTTCCTCTACTTCGCTTATAGCAATTTGTTTGGTAGATTTCTAGAAGGCAGGTGATATCTGTTTCTCTCTCTAAATATTTCACTTGCCACCATTATTGTAACTAAATTGATCTTCCATAATAATGATTCTCATTAGTGAATCATTTGATTACTAAAATCAGTTGACATAAAATAAGACTAATAAAGAGAAATATGATTTAAAAATTATACTACACTCTTAAATATTTTTAAGTTATATTGTTCAATTTTTTAGAATTTAAACTGATTCTGTTATTCTTTGGAGTGTTACATTTCATGAGTACTACCATAAGCATGATTTCATGTTTTTATAATTCAAATTAAATTATTAATTTAGCTGATACTGATAATAAATATATTAAACTTGAGATTCTTTTTTCATATAGTTAAAAACGCTCTCTAGATCACTGACCCAAAACAAAAAGAAACAAATACACAATAGTTATTCAGGCTATAATTTTTTATGTACCCTTTTAATTTGTTTTAGACACAAGAAACATCCCAAGAAGAGCTACAGTGGATAACAGAGGAAAACATAGCTACCATGTAAAGTCAGATGGAACCTATAATTGAAAATCTGGAATTCGTACTCTACAAAGCAAAAACTTCACAAGCAGACTATAATACAGCAGAATTGGAAACATATAAGAAACTGTATCTAGAAGGATTAAAAGCTAGAGAATCTCTGTCAAATAAATTAAGCAAGTACGTCAAAAAACAGAATCACAGAAAATAAATGAAGCTCATTAACTTGCCTCAAAAGCATAATTTTTAGTGAGAGAGGTTCATAAGATTGGGGGAAGCAAAATCTAACTAGATTAGACAATTTTGGAAAATTATGTTAGTAAATGAACTTCCTTTTGAAATGTTAATCCAGGACATTTCATGCCACTCCCCTGTTTTTTTGTTTGTTTGTTTGTTTGTTTTTCTTTTTCTTTTTCTTTTTTCTTTTTTTTTTTTTTTTTTTTGAGATGGGGTCTCGCTCTGCACTCTGGCTGCAGTGCAGTGGCGGGATCTCAGCTCACCACAAGCTCCACTCCCTGGGTTCACGCCATTCTCCTGCCTCAGCCTCCCGAGTAGCTGGGACTACAGGCATACGCCACCTTGCCTGGCTAGTGTTTTTTGATATTTCTTAGTAGAGATGGGGTTTCACCGTGTTAGCCAGGATGGTCTCGATCTCCTGACCTCGTGATCCGCCCGTCTCGGCCTCCCAAAGTGCTGAGATTACAGGTTTGAACCACCGCGCCCAGCCTGTTTGTTTTACTTTTGTCTTTGTTTCTTTGAGATGTATTCTCAGTCTGTTGCCCAAACTAGAGTGCAATCAGTGGCATGATCTCGACTCACTGAAACTGTGCCTCCAGGATTCTAGCAATTCTCCGGCCTCAGACTCCCAAGTATGACCTTTCATATTCTCAACACTCCCAGCTAAGTTTTGTATTTGTAGTAGAGATGGGGTATCACCACGTTGGCCAGGCAGATCTCGAAATCCTGACCTCAAGTGATCTGCCCACCTTGGCCTCCCACAGTGCTGAGACTACAAGCATGGACCATTGTGCCTGGCCTGATTTTTGGTTGTATATGGTTCTTTTTCCCCTTAATATTCTTATGTAGTTAATCTGATCTACTAATTTTTATGCCAAGTATCTTTGAAGTCTCATAATTTAAACAGTGATACTGTTATACAATTGTTTGTCAGCATTCCCCTATATAGAAATATTAATTAGTTTAATTATTTTTGATAAGATTACAACTTAAACTGAAAAAAGGGTCAGGTACTTCTACTCCTTTGCACATTCTATCACTCAGTAGATTAACTTTCCTTGATTGCAATCTTTGGTATTATCCTTAGAGGTCACCTTGGAACAATGTATTTTGTACAGTACACATAAAGGCACAGTTGTGAAATAGGGAATGATTAACACAGGGTTGAAAGGAAATATAATTCATAAAGTGGTGAAAAATAACATCTTGGTCAGCCTGAGGTGCTGGGTGGAAGACCAAAAGGGCAGGCCCTACTTCTAATGCCTTGGCCACGATTTTAGGAGCAAAATGCCTTTTGAGATCTCTTTGATCTCAGCTGTCTCCTTCTCCCCTGGGAGTTGTTGCTCTGAATGATTCCTTGGTGCCAAATGCTTAATTTTTCTCAGATAATGGATGAAGTGTACAAGACTGTTCAATAGAAATGCTTGAAAATGTCTTTGAGAGACAGTTTTTTCTTCCCCCCTGTAACTGGTTTACTAAATAGAAGCTTCATTTTATTTTACTGTTTATATTTAAGGAGTACCACATGACGTTTTAATATATTTATACATAGTCTAATGGTTATTCTAGTCCAGCAAATTAACGTTTTTAACATTTCATGTAGTTACCCTTGAAACACAAGTATTTCTTTTTTTTTTTTTTTTTTTTTGAGATGGAATCTCCCTAAGTCGCCCAGGCGGGAATGCAATGGTGGGATCTCGGCTCAATGCAACTTTCACCTCCCAGATTCAAGTGATTCTCCTGCCTCAGCCTTCCAAGTAGTTGGGGTTACAGGCATCCACCACCACACCCAGCTAAGTTTTGTATTTTTAGTGGAGACGGGGTTTCTTACCATGTGAGTCAGGCTGCTCTCGAATTCCTGACCTCAACTGATCGCTGTCCTCAGCGTCCCAAAGTGCTGGGTTTACAGGCGTGAACCACCACCACACCACCATGGCTGGCCTTCTTTTTTTTTTTTTTTTTTGTGTGGAAATGGAGTGTTGCTCTGCTGTGTCACCCAGCCTCAAGTGCAGTGGCACAATCTCGGGTCACTGCAACCTCCGCCTCCCAGGTTCAAGCAATTCTCCTGCCTCAACTTCCTAAGTGCTGGGGTTACAGGTGCCCAGCACCACGCCTGGCTAATTTTTGTATTTTTAGTAGAGACAGAGTTTCACCATGTTGGCCAGGCTGGTCTCAAACTCCTGATCTCAAATGATCTGCCAGGCTTGGCTTCTCAAAGTGCTAGGATTAGAGGCGTGTGCCACTGCCCCCGGCCTAAACACAAATATTTCTTTTTGTTTGTTTGTTTGTTCTTGTTTCTGAGGCAGAGTTTCACTCTTGTTGCCCAGGCTGAAGTGCAATGGTGCGATTTTGCCTCACAGCAACCTCGGCCTCCAGGGTTCAAGTGATTCTCCTGCCTCACTCACCCAAGTAGCTGGCATTACAGACATGTGCCACCAAGCCCAGCTAATTTTTGTGTTTTTAGTACAGACAAGGTTTCTCCGTGTTGGTCAAGCTGGTCTCAATCTCCCCACCTCTGACAGTCCTCTGACTCTGCCTCCCAAAGTGCTGGGATTATAGGCATGAGCCACTGTGCCCAGGCTAAAAACAAATATTTCTAATGGCATCTTTAAGAATCTACCAGTACCATGCTGTTTTGATTACTGTAGCCTTGTAGTATAGTTTGAAGTCAGGTAGCATGACGCCTCTGGCTTTGTCCTTTTGACTTAGGATTGTCTTGGCAATGCGGGCTCTTTTTTGGTTCCATATGAACTTTAAAGCAGTTTTATCCAATTCGGTGAAGAAATTCATTGGTAGCTTGATGGGGATGGCATTGAATCTATAAATAACCGTGGGCAGTATGGACATTTTCACGATATTGATTCTTCCTATCCATGAGCATGGTATGTTCTTCCATTTGTTTGTGTCCTCTTTGATTTCACTGAGCAGTGGTTTGTAGTTCTCCTTGAAGAGGTCCTTTACATCCCTTGTAAGTTGGATTCCTAGGTATTTTATTCTCTTTGAAGCAATTGTGAATGGAGGTTCATTCCTGATTTGACTCTCTGCTTGTCTGTTACTGGTGTATAAGAATGCTTGATTTTTGCACATTAATTTTGTATCCTGAGACTTTGCTGAAGTTGCTTATCAGCTTAAGGAGATTTTGGGCTGAGATGATGGGGTTTTCTAAATACACAATCATGTCATCTGCAAACAGGGACAATTTGACTTCTTCTTTTCCTAACTGAATACCCTTGATTTCTTTCTCTTGCCTGATTGCCCTAGCCAGAACTTCCAACACTATGTTGAATAGGAGTGGTGAGAGAGGGCATCCCTGTCTTGTGCCAGTTTTCAAAGGGAATTTTTCCAGTTTTTGCCCATTCAGTATGATATTAGCTGTGGGTTTGTCATAAATAGCTCTTATTATTTTGAGGTACGTTCCATCAATACCGAATTTGTTGAGCGTTTTTAGCATGAAGGGCTGTTGAATTTTGTCAAAAGCCTTTTCTGCATCTATTGAGATAATCATGTGGTTCTTGTCTTTGGTTCTGTTTATATGCTGGATTACGTTTATTAATTTGTGAATGCTGGACCAGCCTTGCATCCCAGGGATGAAGCCCACTTGATCATGGTGGCTAAGCTTTTTGATGTGCTGCTGAATCCGGTGTGCCAGTATTTTATTGAGGATTTTAGACCAATGGAACAGAACGGAGCCCTCAGAAATAGTGCCACACATCTACAACCATATGATCTTTGACAAAGCTGAGAGAAACAAAAAATGGGGAAAGGATCCCCTATTTAATAAATGGTGCTGGGAAAATTGGCTAGCCATAAGTAGAAAGCTGAAACTGGATCCTTTCCTTACTCCTTATACGAAGATTAATTCAAGATGGATTAGAGACTTAAGTGTTAGACCTACTACCATAAAAACCCTAGAAGAAAATCTAGGTAGTACCATTCAGGACATAGGCATGGGCAAGGACTTCATGTCTAAAACACCAAAAGCAACGGCAGCAAAAGCCAGAATTGACAAATGGGATCTCATTAAACTAAAGAGCTTCTGCACAGCAAAAGAAACTACCATCAGAGTGAACAGGCAACCTACAGAATGGGAGAAAATTTTTGCAATCTACTCATCTGACAAAGGGCTAATTTCCAGAATCTACAAAGAACTCGAACAAATATACAAGAAAAAAACAAACAACCCCATCAATAAGTGGGGAAAGGATATGAACAGACATTTCTCAAAAGAAGACATTCATACAGCCAACAGACACATGAAAAAATGCTCATTATCACTCGCCATCAGAGAAATGCAAATCAAAACCACAATGAGATACCATCTCACACCAGTTAGAATGGCAATCATTAAAAAATCAGGAAACAACAGGTGTTGGAGAGGATGTGGAGAAATAGGAACACTTTTACACTGTTGGTGGGATTGTAAACTAGTTCAACCATTATGGAAAACAGTATGGCGATTCCTCAAGGATCTAGAAGTAGATGTACCATATGACCCAGCCATCCCACTACTGGGTATATACCCAAAGGATTATAAATTATGCTACTACAAAGACACATGCACACGTATGTTTATTGTGGCACTATTCACAATAGCAAAGACTTGGAATCAACCCAAATGTCCATCAGTGACAGACTGGATTAAGAAAATGTGGCACGTATACACCATGGAATACTATGCAGCCATAAAAAAGGATGAGTTTGCGTCCTTTGTAGGGACATGGATGCATCTGGAAACCATCATTCTTAGCAAACTATCACAAGAAGAGAAAACCAAACACCGCATGTTCTCAGTCATAGGTGGGAACTGAACAATGAGATCACTTGGACTCGGGAAGGGGAACATCACACACTGGGGCCTATCATGGGGAGTGGAGAAGGGGGAGGGATTGCATTGGGGAGTTATACCTGATATAAATGATGAATTGATGGGTGCTGACGAGTTGATGGGTGCAGCACACCAACATGGCACATGTATACATATGTAACAAACCTGCACGTTATGCACATGTACCCTAGAACTTAAAGTATAATAATAAAAAAAAACAAAGAAACTAAAAATTATCATAAAAAAAAGAATCTTATAAGTAGAGCCATTTCAGAAGGCAACAAGTGTGACCTGTTAATCCATACATCATTAATAGCTTTTGCTCTTCGCTCCCTACTTTGTTTGAATTACCTGTTTTGTTAGAAATCCTCTAGAAATACAAGCACTTCTTTGCAACAATTTTTAAATTATAACTGTGTACACTACATAGGCTCTGATACACTTTCAGAGTTAAAACATGGTTTCTTGTATCTTTCATTTACTCGTGGTGACTTTAAACAACACAAGTCATTTAGACACATTTGTTAAAAAACAAAATACTCAGTATCTGTCTTTTGCAATCTTCACAGATGTAAAGAAATTCTAACAGATGTCACTACCAAACTTCTTCAAGAAAATGAGTGGAGCAGATGTTTATTTACTTCTCATACTACAAGGCCAGTCCGAGAGTCACGATGCAATGGAAATCTTAATGATAATTTAGATCTCAACAGAATACATATTCCAAGAGAAACCTTGATGATTCCTACCTCAAGCTCATTGTCTTCAAATATCAGAATGGAGAACGACTTGTCAAAAGTTAGGTATAGTATTCTTTTTCCTTTGGTTTTCAGACTTCTGATATAGTTCCCTCTATATTTTTGGCAAAATACTGAGTTTTCTAACTGACTCCCACCTTTGAAATAAAGGTCATAATTATCTGTGTTTTTAAGGAAAGGAAACAAACCTTACAGGTTTTTCTTTCTTTCTTTCTTTTTTTTTTTTTTAAATCCCTGGGGTTCTAATTGTCAAAAGATATTCATTTGTTAACTTTACTCGGGAGCAAGATGGCCGAATAGGAGCAGCTTCAGTCTCCAACTCCCAGCGTGAGCGACACAGAAGACCGGCGATTTCTGCATTTTCAACTGAGGTACTGGGGTCATCTCACTCGGGAGTGCCGGACAATCGGTGCTGGTCAGCTGCTGCAGCCCGACCAGCGAGAGCTGAAGCAGGGCGAGGCATCGCCTCACCTGGGAAGCGCGAGGGGGAAGGGAGTCCCTTTTCCTAGCCAGGGGAACTGAGACACACAACACCTGGAAAATCGGGTAACTCCCACCCCAATACTGCGCTGTAACACCGGCACAACGGAGATTGTATCCCACACCTGGCTGGGAGGGTCCCACGCCCACGGAGCCTCTCTCCTTGCTAACACAGCAGTCTGCGGCAATCTAACCGCAAGGCAGCAGCGAGGCTGGGGGAGGGGTGCCCGCAATCGCTGAGGCTTAAGTAGGTAACTAAAGCCGCTGGGAAGCTGGAACTGGGTGGAGCTCACAGCAGCTCAAGGAAACCTGCCTGTCTCTGTAGACTGCGCCTCTGGGGACAGGGCTCAGCTAAAGGAGTAGAAGCCTGTGAAACGCGAACGACTCTGTCTGACAGCTTTGAAGAGAGCAGGGGATCTCCCAACACGGAGGTTGAGATCTGAGAAGGGGCAGTCTGCCTGCTCAAGTGAGTCACTGACCCCTGAGTAGCCTAACTGGGAGACATCCCCCACTAGGGGCAGTCTGACACCCCACACCTCACAGGGTGGAGTACACCCCTGAGAGGAAGCTTCCAAAGCAAGAATCAGACAGGTGCACTCGCTGTTCAGCAATATTCTATCTTCTGCAACCTCTGCTGCTGATACCCAGGCAAACAGGGTCTGGAGTGGACCTCAAGCAATCTCCAACAGACCTATAGCTGAGGGTCCTGACAGTCAGAAGGAAACCTATCAAACAGGAAGGACACCTAAATCAAAACCCCATCAGTACGTCACCATCATCAAAGACCAGTGACAGATAAAACCACAAAGATGGGGAAAAAGCAGGGCAGAAAAGCTGGAAATTCAAAAAATAAGAGCGCATCTCCTCCTGCAAAGGAGCACAGCCCATCGCCAGCAACGGATCAAAGCTGGTCAGAGAATGATTTTGATGAGATGAGAGAAGAAGGCTTCAGTCCATCAAACCTCTCAGAGCTAAAGGAGGAATTACGTACCCAGCGCAAAGAAACTAAAAATCTTGAAAAAAAAGTGGAAGAATTGACAGCTAGACTAATTAATGCAGAGAAGGTCATAAACGAAATGACAGAGATGAAAACCATGTCACGAGAAATACGTGACAAATGCACAAGCTTCAGTAACCGACTCGATCAACTGGAAGAAAGAGTATCAGCGATTGAGGATCAAATGAATGAAATGAAGCGAGAAGAGAAACCAAAAGAAAAAAGAAGAAAAAGAAATGAACAAAGCCTGCAAGAAGTATGGGATTATGTAAAAGGACCAAATCTACGTCTGATTGGGGTGCCTGAAAGTGAGGGGGAAAATGGAACCAAATTGGAAAACACTCTACAGGATATCATCCAGGAGAACTTCCCCAACCTAGCAGGGCAGGCCAACATTCAAATTCAGGAAATACAGAGAACGCCACAAAGATACTCCTCCAGAAGAGCAACTCCAAGACACATAATTGCCAGATTCACCAAAGTGGAAATGAAGGAAAAAATCTTAAGGGCAGCCAGAGAGAAAGGTCGGGTTACCCACAAAGGGAAGCCCATCAGACTGACAGCAGATCTCTCGGCAGAAACTCTACAAGCCAGAAGAGAGTGGGGGCCAATATTCAACGTTCTTAAAGAAAAGAATTTTAAACCCAGAATTTCATATCCAGCCAAACTAAGTTTCATAAGTGAAGGAGAAATAAAATTCTTTACAGATAAGCAAATGCTTAGAGATTTTGTCACCACCAGGCCTGCCTTACAAGAGACCCTGAAGGAAGCCCTAAACATGGAAAGGAACAACCGGTACCAGCCACTGCAAAAACATGCCAAAATGTAAAGACCATCGAGCCTAGGAAGAAACTGCATCAACTAATGAGCAAAATAACCAGTTAATATCATAATGGCAGGATCAAGATCACACATAACAATATTAACCTTAAATGTAAATGGACTAAATGCTCCAATTAAAAGACACAGACTGGCAAACTGGATAAAGAGTCAAGACCCATCAGTCTGCTGTCTTCAGGAGACCCATCTCACATGCAGAGACATACATAGGCTCAAAATAAAAGGATGGAGGAAGATCTACCAAGCAAATGGAGAACAAAAAAAAGCAGGGGTTGCAATCCTAGTCTCTGATAAAACAGACTTTAAACCATCAAAGTTCAAAAGAGACAAAGAAGGCCATTACGTAATGGTAAAGGGATCAATCCAACAGGAAGAGCTAACTATCCTAAATATATATGCACCTAATACAGGAGCACCCAGATTCATAAAGCAAGTCCTTAGAGACTTACAAAGAGACTTAGACTCCCATACAATAATAATGGGAGACTTCAACACTCCACTGTCAACATTAGACAGATCAACGAGACAGAAAGTTCACAAGGATATCCAGGAATTGAACTCATCTCTGCACCAAGCGGACCTAATACACATCTATAGAACTCTCCACCCCAAGTCAACAGAATATACATTCTTCTCAGCACCACATCACACTTATTCCAAAATTGACCACATAATTGGAAGTAAAGCACTCCTCAGCAAATGTA
>NC_045442.1:91588766-91589103 GCF_002776525.5 Piliocolobus tephrosceles | reverse complement strand
ACCAAGTCAACAGAATATACATTCTTCTCAGCACCACATCACACTTATTCCAAAATTGACCACATAATTGGAAGTAAAGCACTCCTCAGCAAATGTAAAGGAACAGAAATGATAACAAACTGTCTCTCTGACCACAGTGCAATCAAACTAGAACTCAGGACTAAGAAACTCAATCAAAACCGCTCAACTACATGGAAACTGAACAACCTGCTCCTGAATGACTACTGGGTACATAACGAAATGAAAGCAGAAATAAAGATGTTCTGAGATAAATACTTTTGATGTGCCCGTTTCACATTAAAAGTAAAAGAGAGTTGGGTGCGATGGCTCACACCAG
>NC_045442.1:91509456-91533766 GCF_002776525.5 Piliocolobus tephrosceles | reverse complement strand
GTGGTGATGGTTTAACAACATTATGAATACATTTCATACCACTGAATTGTACACTTGAAAATGTTCAAGATGGTCAACTTTATGTGTATTTTTCCACACTAAAAATAATAAATGAGAGAAAACAATTAACAAGTATGTTTTATATATGAAGAAGTGCTGCTCTTGGAAGCTCAGAAACATTTAGATCTGAAAAATCACAATGTCATCACATTTCAAATTTTCTGTATTCTAACAAAAGAGTTTCCCAGAGAGACACTTACACAGTTAATATATATATATGTGCTAGGGAAAGGGGAGTATTTGAAATAATCGTCCAGCCTTCAACTCAGAATTTGAAAAATATCAAATATAAATAACAAAAAAGCAAAAACTAAAACTATAGCAAAATTCATATATGTATATAAAACAAGAAAAAGAAATAAGAAAGTGAATTTTTTTAAATGCTAATAACCTGAAACACATGGGCACATCCATGGAAAAGAGAAAAGATGGAAACAAATCACAGGATTAAAACGGGTCTCTAAAGATGGACAAGAGACTGGATATAATATTTAGTCATATGACTAATTATAAGCTCAAACTAAAACACAACTCAGAGCCAGAGAGAGATTTCAGTGTGTGTGTGTTGGGGGCGGGAGAATGGTGGCAGGGCGTTGCAGGAGGATTTAATTTCAGTGAGAAGAGAATTTTTTATTTCAGAAATGAGGCTGGGGCCTGGTGGGTGCGGTGGCTCACGCCTGTAATTCCAGCACTTTGGGAGGCTGAGGAGGGTGGATCACCTGAGGTAGGGAGTTCAAGACCACCCTGGCCAACATGGTGAAACCCCGTCTCTACTAAATATACAAAAATTAGCTGGGCGTGGTGGCACGCTCCTGTAGTCCCAGCTACTTGGGAGGCTGAGGCCCAAGAATTGCTTGAACCCGGAAGGCGGAGGTTGCAGTGAGTTGAGATCCCCCAATGCACTCCAGCCTGGGAGACAAGGCGAGACTCCATCTCAAAAAAGAAAAAAAAAAAAAAAAGAAAAAAGAAATGAGACTGGGCGCGGAGACTCACACCAGTAACCTTCGCACTTTGAACGGACAAGGCGAGAGGATCGCTTAAGCTAAGAGTTTCAGACAAGCCTGGGTAACATAGGGAGACCCTGTCCCTACAAAAAATAAAATTTAAAAAAATTAGCTGGGTGTGGTGGTGTGCACCTGTGCTCCTGGCTATTCAGGAGGCTGAGGTGGGAGGATCGCTTGAGCCTGGGAAGCTGAGGCTTCAGGAAGCCCAGATGGCCCACTGCACCCTAGCCTAGGTCACTCTAGCCTGGGTAACAGAGACAGACCCAGTCTCAAAACAAACGAATAATGTAAAAAACAACCCACAGACTGGGGGAAGATTAAAAAAAAAAAAAAAAAAAGCGTGTAAGTTTAAAGCTGAAAGTGTGGAGTAAACAAAGTCGGGCACGGGTGGAAGGCACAGCTGACAGGAAGGCCCCTCGCCGGCGGCATCCTGGGGGCGGCCAGCCGGGTCTGGCCACGCCTGGTGACGCTGGGCCTGGGGAGGCGTGGGCGGGCAAGCTGCTCCCAAGGTTGCTCTGGGTCCAAGTCCGCGCCCTGAGTGACGCCCGGAGCCTCCAGCGTCCCGGCACCTCCTCACTCAGTGGCGCCACCGGCGTCTGAGAACCCAGCAGAGGCTCGGGCGGAGGCCACGCCCGGACTCGCTAGAAGGACTAAGCCCGGAGCCCGCCCACAGCCAGGACGCCGAAGGAGCCGAGAACAACGCCAGAGGAGCCAGGAAGAACCCTGCAGCCCCGAAGCTAGAGCGCCCAGGTTCCCGTAGCAGCGGCCGCCTTGCCATAGGCCCCGGCGCCCGGGTCTCAGTGGCTCGGCAGCTGCAAGGGACCCGGGACTGGGGTGGCCTCCAGGCAGCACGGATCCGCCCGCACGACCGCAGCGCCACCTCCAGGACCAGGTCTCTCAGGACCGGACGCGGCCACCCTGCAGCCACCCGCAGGACAAGAGTGAAGGCCCCCCCTGTCCTCAGCGAGGTCCTCAGCGTCGCGTCCGCCCCACAGCGTCTCTGTCCTTTAAACCCTGTCGCGGCTGGGCCCCTGCCCTGCTCCCGCTGCTTCTGTCAACGGAACCTTTCCCTGCCGCCTCTGGGCTCCTTCCCCGGCAGGTTTCCCCTTGACTAAGTCTGGGTTTCCTCTCCTGATGGAAGGGCCTGGGGGTCGGGCTAGAGTGGGAGACCTGCCTCTGGCTCGCCAACTCCGTCCTCCCTTCACAGCCTCCCGCCCAGCCCCTCACACACATCATGGGGCTGGGGGACCCGGAGACTCCATGACCCTCAGGCAGGGGTTCCACACAGTCCCAACGTGGGAACCACTCCCTGTCCCTGGGATGGGGACCTGGCTCCGCCATGGTAGGGACCAGTGCCAGAGGCTCTGTATCTCTTTCTCAGAGAGGAGGCTGCTGCCCGCCCCCGCCCTGCCCCCAGGGTTCTCCCTCCTCTAGGGCAACAACAGAAGCGTGATGTTCCCGCTGCAGAGCGAACCCCTACCTCCTCTCCCCAGGCATTCCTGGCACACTGCCATTCTGCCTCCTGCCCAGCAGACCTGCAGTGGACAAAAGGAACCCCAGGAAGCAGACCTTGGGTCAACTTCGCCTTTCTTAACTGTGGGACAGCTGCAGGAAGGAGGGGAACATGGAGTTCTCCCATGCAGCCCCTTTTCCCAACGCCCACCTCCAGTCTCTAGGGACACGTCCAGTCTAGGAGGAAGTCTGGTCCGAGGGGAGGGCAAAGATGCCTCTCAGCTTGTGGATCTGCAGCTCCCCCAACTCCCAGGATCTGTGTCAGGTGGGCCACCCCTCTCTGCTCCTTCTGGGAAGATACCTCGGGCCGTCCATGGCCTTCCCTCCCCAACCCAATGCCAAGTGGATTTTGAGCTCCACAAAGCTGGGGGGGACTGCTGTATCTCCAACATAGGGTGTGCAGAGCAGGAGCATGTGTGTCTGCAGGTATCTGAGAGATGGGGCAGGGACAATCTTTGGGCCTGTGTGCAGTGAGGTTATGTGAGAGTGTGCAGAATGGTCTTCCCCCTGATAGTTTCCCCAAAACCCACAGCAAGAGGGGAGGGCCCCTGGGGGAGAGAAGGGCCTTGTCTCCTTCCCCTTCACAAGGAGCTATTCCTCCTTCTGAGGAAGAAGTTCTTCCTTCCCCCATCTCTAAGTGGAAGAAGCCCAGCCATCTGCCTTTGCAGTGTGTAGGGTAGGAGGTAAAGAGTTGGTGTGGGTAGGTCCAGGAGTCCTTGGGTCTACAGCTTGCTGGGATAAGGGCTGGGGAAAGGCTCTGTCCCTCTAGACATATTTTCTTCCCCCATCTCTGTCTGGGACTGCAGAATGGACCCTGTGTCCCCCACACTGTGGGTGTCCAGGTGCCAGATGGACCCTGTGTCCCCCACACTGTGGGTGTCTTACTCTGGGGGCTCTCCCCCAGGCTTCTCCCTCATATAAAGCACCCTTGAAACAAGAAAGAGGGTCCCAGGGCTGCAAAACGAGGAAGCATAGCTTCTGCAATGCGTTGGGGAAAGATGGCACTGTATCTCTCTGCTGGTTGGTGGCTATGGCAACCCTGGCCAACTTTATTTATCTCTGGGTTTTCTTGCCACCCCTCTGGGTGTCTCCCCAACGATGTTCACCCTGAATCCAACTGTTTTGGGGAGGGGAGGGTCCTTGCTCCCAGAACTCCCAAGATGGTGGTGGGCTGCTTCCAAAATAGTGACAGGCCACTTCCAAGATGGTGGCAAGCCTGGTGTTCTCTGATCTGGGGTGCATGGCCTCATGGGTTCCAAGGAATGGAATCTTGGGCCATGCGTGAGTGTTATAGCTCTATTAGAAGCCATGGGTCATGGATGAGAACCATGGAACCCAGTAACTAATGTTCAGCGCCATTAGGACAAACCCAGGCACTTAGCTGTGCAGAAACAATGGCAAGTTTTAGCCCCATCGGGAGTGGCAATGGGCACCTGGCTGGATCAGGAGCACAGCGGATGGATCCAGAGGGAAGGAAGTCAGCAGTGGGTCTGCAAAGGTGCAAACAGCAGTGGTGGACCAGAGCCAAAGCTCAGCTCAAGCCATAACAAACACGGACCAGAACAGTGCAGTTCCAAGATTTAATAGAGTGAAATAGAGTGGAAACAGAGCTCCCAAACAAAGGGAGGGGACCCAAAGAGGGTAGCCATTTTCAGCTGGAATGCCTGGGTTTATATCCCTATTGTAATGTAATGGGGAGCAGAGCAAGAAGACAGGAGGCAGATGAGAACTGAGGTAGCCTTTATTGGGCTCCCAGGTGAGGTTCACCGGTCCCCTAGGAGGAGGACCAAGGAAGTCGCACTTGGGGTGTGTATTAGGGGCCTTTTATAGGGCGAGGTAGGCGGGGTTTGTAGGTTTCAGTTTTCCTGAGTTAGGTTTCGATTTCTGAGGAATGACATGTCCAGGAGCTTGCACAGAGTGGGGGTTTTTTTGGTGGGTGCAGGTTTTTTTGCACACTGAGAGTCTTAGCAGGAAGTGAAGGGCGGGAAGTCCTAACAAAGGGCCTGTGGGAAGACTTAACAAAGGACCTGCCATGCTGGGTGGTACCGCCATGTTGGGTCTAGATTCCTGTCTAACATTCCCAACCTCTTTCTAATAAGAAAAAGGGGCGACATATTCATCTGGCTGTTTCCTGCTGATATAGGCCATCATGGGGTTCTTCGGAGGTCGGAACTCGGGTATAGGGGTGGAGTAGCATCTGACTGAAAGTGACCCGGGAGACTTCTTTCATGTGGTCCTGGATGAAGCGGAGGACACAGGGAGCTATGAGTAGCAAGAAGCCAATGATTAGTAAGGGGCTTAGAAAGGATAGGACCCAACTGGCCATAGACATCTGCCACCACCCAAGTGAGGGCTCCGATCGGAGGTTTTTCTGGTGGAGTCCTTCCCGAATCTTTTCTAGAGTGAGGAGATTGGTTTCTACTAGTCCTGACTCATTGATGTAGTAGCAACATTCTTCATTAAGGAACATGCAGATGCTGCCCTTATTGGCCATAAGGAGGTGGAGTGCCTGACGGTTTTGGGCTGCCACCTGGGCAACCGAGGTGATCTGTCATTGGAGGGAGGCCAAGGACTCCACAGAAGCTTCGATTGCTACCTGTAATCGGGCTGAAAGGTCTTGAGAGGTCCGGACAGAATGAGTTAGGGCTCCGGTTTCTAGGCCGGAGGCTGTGAGGGATGAGGCTAAAGAGACCCCAATTCTCAATGGAAGGAATACTGCCCTTGCCTGGTGGGGGCGGGCAAGGGGCAAAAGGGATGATAACTCAGCCTCACTGTACAAGGTGAGGCTGGGGACTAGGGAGATGGGAACACATAGGGTAGTGTTGGAAGCCTTGAGCGTCTTTAACAGGATGGAATTGCACCAAAAATACCCACCTGGGGGGGCAGTTAGATTTGGAGGTGCAGATCCTGTCCAGTTGCACCAGGAAGCATTGGGGGTGGAGTAGCAAAAGGGGAGTTGTTGTCTAAGCGGGTCTTGGAACAAGAGGACTTCCCCCAGGGTTCGGCCAGGAAGGGGAAAGGAGAGGGTTAGGTTAGAGGAGTTAAAAGGGCTGGGTAAGGGTACCACAACCAGTGGCGGCCTATTTAAGGCTGCACACAGGGAACAACGAGAGATGTTGTGTATACCAGCCATTTGCACTACTTGAGCCCCTTCCCTGACTAGGGTTAGCCAAGAAAAAGGGTTGCTACTGTCCTGGAGCTTGCTGCCTGGGTTGGCTAGAGCTGAGATGGCCTCTTCCTGTTGTTTGATGTCGGAGACCAGGCTGACAAGGCTGCTCACAACCCTGACGTAGGACCTAAAGATCTTGAGTCGGGCCACGGGATAGGAGTCACGGGCCCCTCAATAAAGGGTTAGGGATGGTGAGGAAAAATGTCCACTTGTCCCAAAATGTCAACTTGTCATACGTGTCACTCCTAACCAGTCGCAGAGAGGAAGTGGGCTGATGCCAGAGGGTTCCTCTGTTGTCCAGATGGGTCCGGTGTATGTTGTAGTAGTGAGAAGGACAGCCTCCATTGGTCTCAACCCAAGTGGATCGACAGGCATCGTTTGTCTGATCATATATGAAACAAATGACTAGGTACGGAGGGGGGTATTTTTGGGGAATGCTTTGGAAGGAGGAGAAGTTAAAAGTTACTTGGCTTTGGAACCCCAGGGGCTGGCAGTTTACTGTGGCTATGGTAAGGGAGCCCCCACTACTTTCTTGGACCCCACTATTTTCTTGGGTCAAGGTTTCGGAAAGGTAGAACCTCCACTGCAATGGATTGGTGGGGGAAGTTTGGGCAGGAGTCTCACCTAGACTAGGGAGGACTAGATGGTGGAGGAATGTTAGGCAGAGGGTCGTTACCTGTGCATGTGAGTCTTAACTTGGTAGGGATAACAACCTGAGTGGTCCAATTGGAATCATGTTGGGTGGGTGCCTTTTTCAGCTGGGACAGGTGATACCAGGAGGGAAGACCAAGGAGCTTGGCAGCAGTAGGAGTGGTGAGGATTACGGTGTATGGTCCTTCCCACTGTGGAGATAAGGCTTGGGGTTGCAGCTCTTTGACCAGGACCGGGTTTCCAGGTGCTACAACGGCGGGATTCTCGAGGTTTGGGGAAGTGGGTGCAGGGAGACACCGGTCCACGTGTTTTCTCAGAAGCTCGTGAAGGAGGGTTAAGTAAGGGAGGTAGGAGCCTAAGGGAGGGGAGAAGGCTGGCAGCTCCTGGAAGAGAAACGGCCATCCATACAGCAGCTCAAAAGGACTGAGCCCTGTGGGGGCCCGTGGAGCTGCCCTAAGACAAGTAAGAGCCAAGGGAAGGAGAGTCACCCACGAGAGGTGAATTTCTAGAGTGAGCTTGGTTAAATGCAGTTTAAGGAGACCATTTACGTGTTCTACCTTTCCAGATGACTGTGGATGGTAGGGAATGTGGAGCTTCCAGGTAATCTGGAGTGCGGCCGCCACCTGTTGGGTGAGTTTAGAAATGAAAGCCAGACCATTGTCTGATTGGATGGTTCAGGGGAGACCAAACCTGGGGATGATGTGCTCCAGGAGAATGGTTGCCATGACTTTTGCAATCTCTCTAGTGGTGGGGAAAGCCTCGATCCATCCTGAGAAGGTGTCAACCAGGGTCAGCAAGTAGCAGAATTTTTTATGGTGGGGCATGTGGGTAAAATTAGTTGCCAATCTTCCCCTGGCTGGTGACCCTTTAGCTGGTGAGTGGGCCCTGGGTGCCTGAGTCCACCTTGAGAGTTAGTGGCTGAACAGGTGGCACATTGCTGAGGTACCTTCCTAATTTGGGCCTACAGTGAGGGGAGGTGAAGGATGGGTTCCAGGAAGTTATACATAGCCTTAGGCCCTATGTAGAGAGAGTGGTGTATATCGGTCAATATACGCACTGCCTGAGTCTGAGGGAGCGCTACTTGGCTGTCAATGAACACCCACACATCCTCGCTCTGGGTAGCACTGGGATGGGCCAACAGGGTTTGAAGCTCCTGGGGAGAGTAGTCAGGGGAATATGTGGGGGAAAGAAAGAGTAAAGGTGCTGGAGTAGGGGAGGAAGTGAGGGCGGTGGACCGTGCGGTGGAATCAGCTAGGTTGTTACCCTGTGACATAGGGTCCTTAGAATGCTGGTGGCTTTTACAGTTGATGATGACTACCTCCTTGGGGGCCTGGAGAGCATCAACCAGCCTCTTTATAAGTGGTCCATTGACTACTGGTGTCCCATTGGTGGTAAGGAACCCATGCTCTTGCCAGAGAAGGGAGTGGATGTGTGCAATAAGGTAGACATATTTGGAGTCTGTGTAGATATTAACCCTCTGCCCTTCGGAGAGAAGTAAGGCATGAGTAAAGGCAGTGAGTTCAGCCTTCTGGGAGGTGGTGCCTAAAGGCAAGGGCCTGGTTTCGACCATCTGGGTTGCTGTTAAGACAGTGTATGCCGCCTGCCGGTGGCCGTCGGGGGTTAAGACAGAACTCCCGTCCACAAACAAGTTACGATCTGGGTGTTCTAATGACAGTTCGGAAAGACCAAGGCAGGCAGGTCGCAAGGTGGTGAGAACCTCCGGGCAGGAATGTGTGGGGGCAGAATCACACCCTGGAGTGGGCAAGGGGGTAGCAGGGTTTAGAGGGGGTGAGGTGGTGAGGGTGATGTGAGGATTTTCAATGAATAGCAGGTGGAACTGTTGAAGCTGGGATGGGGTGAGGTGGCTGAGACACTTGTGTGTGATGAGATCTGACAGTCGGTGAGAAGAGTAGACAGTAAGAAAATGTCCTAGGGTGAACTTGAGGGCCTTCTTAGTAAGTTCTGTGACAGCCACCAGGGCTTGCAGACAAGGTTGCCAGCCCTTGACCATGGGGTCTAACTGCTTGGAGAGATAGGCCACAGCCTGGTATGTGGATCCAACCGGCTGGGCTAGGAGGCCAGTAGCTACCTTTTGATGCTCCTCGGTGAATAGATGAAAAGGCTGAAGGGGATTGGGGAGAGAGAGAGCAGGGGCAGAAAGGAGAAAGTCCTGAAGCTTCTTGAAAGAGTTGGCAACCAATGAGGGGTCGGACAGTGTTCCGGTGGGCGCTTCCTTGACAGCCTGGTAGAGGGGCCTGGCTAGGACCCTGAAGTTGGGAATCCAATGCCTGAAATACCCTACCAGTCCTAGGAAGGACAAGATCTCTTCCGCATCCTGAGGAGGCTGGAGAGTTTCGATGAGCTTATTCTATCCACCGTGAGGCTTTTTGTAGGGGGTGTGAGGAGTATGCCTAGGTAGGTGACAGAAGGGGTGCAAAGCTGAGCCTTGGCTGGGGTAACCCAATAACTTCGGTTGCCAAGAAAATTTAAAAGTGTAAACAGTATCCACAAGGGAGCTCTCCTAGGAGGGACTACAAAGTAATAAGTCATCTACATATTGCAATAGTGTGCTGTGGGTAAGGGGAGAGAGGCTAACATCCAGTGCCAGTGCCTGTCCAAAAACAATGGGGGCTATCTCAGAACCCTTGAGGCAAAACAGTCCAAGTCAGCTGGGAAGACATATGAGTGTCTGGATCTTCCCATGTAAAGGCAAACAGAAAGTGACAGTCGGGATGTAGGAGAATGGTGAAGAAGGCATCCTTTAGGTCAAGGACAGTAAAATGGGGGGTATCAGGGGGAATGCATCAGAGAAGTGTATATGGGTTAGGAAAAACTGGAAAGGTGGGGACTACTGCCTCATTGATGAGGCGTAGATCCTGCATGAGGTGGTAGGCCCTGGAGCTTTTCCATACAGGCAGGATAGGAGTATTGCCTGGTGAGTTGGCAGGGACTAGAATGTGCTGCTGGAGCAGGCACGTGATGATGGGTTTTAGTCCCTGTCAGTGCTCAAAGGAGATGGGGAACTGGGGTCTAGAGGAAAACTTGGAGGGATCCTTCAGCTGGATGAAGACTGGAGTATGGTGCTGGGCAATGATTGGGGTGGAGGTGTCCCACACCTTAGGGTTAATGGGGACCGGAAACGGGAGTGGGGTGTCAGCCTGGTGGGGTTTATCAAGTGAGAGGAGGGGAAAGAGGAGTGCAAGGTGTGGGGAGGGGTTGGGCCAGAAGTGAACTGAGTTCCCTAGCTTGGAGAGGAGGTCTCGTCCTAACAAAAGGACTGGGCACGAAGGAATGATGAGAAATGAGTGCGAGAAAAGGAAGCCATCCAGGTGGCAAGACAGAGGAGTAGTCTGGTGGTAGGTGGAGGGAGTGCCATCAATTCCCATGACCATGACAGCGGAGGGATGGCTGGGGCCACTGAAGGAAGGCAAAACAGAGTAAGTAGCCTCCGTGTCCATAAGGAAAGATATGGACTTATCCACTACCTGGAGCATAACCCTGGGCTCAGCAAGAGTAAGAGGGGTTCCCGAGTCTGGGCCTCTTCAATCTTCATCAGTGTTGAGGAGCTGGAAGACACCTCCAGCACCTGGAGGAGGGTCATCACGTGGAGGCATAGCGATCGTCCTCAGGTTGGGGCAGTCTGACTTCCAGTGGCCCATCTGCCGACAGCTCGGACGGGGCAAGTTGGCTCCTTAGGGTTGGGGCACTGCTTGGCCCAGTGGCCTTCATTGCCACACTTGAAGCCGGCACCAGGTGGCGCTTGAGGAGTACCTCCTCTCTGAGAGCTCCTGGAGCCGACCAGTCTCAGGGCGGCTACCAAAACCTGGGTTTGGAGTTGTACCTTCTGTTTTAGCCTGGCCTGTCGCTGGGCCTCAGCTGCTTCCTCCCTGGAGTTGTAGACCTTGAAGGCCAGTTTGACTAAATCCTGGACGGGAGTTTGAGGGCCATCCTCCACCTTTTTAAATTTTTTCCAGATATCCAGAGCCAATTGAGAAATAAAGTACATAGCCAAGACAGTTCCTCCTGCAGGGGAGGCAGGGTCAAGGCAGGTGTACTGAATGAGTGCCTCAGTCAGTCGGTTAAGAAAAATGGCCAGATTCTCATCTGAGTCTAGGACTACCTCCTTTAACTTATCCAAGTTTACTGACATTGGAGGCTGCCTGCATGCCGGCAAGAAGGCACTGGACCATCATGTCTCAGCGGTGGTGGCCTGCCTGCCCCACCTGGTAGTCCCAGCCGGGCTCAGCTGAAGGCACCGCCTCAGTGCCAACTGGCATGGTGGGGTCAGTTAAATGAACCTGGTCAGCATGCTGCCTGGCTGCTGCTAGGATACGCTCCGGTTCCTCAGGGGACAGGGTTGAGGTCATAACGACATGGCGATCATGCCAGGTGAGGTCGTACTCCTGGCATAGGTATCTGAACTCTTTGATATACAGAGTGGGGTTGGCTGAGAAACAGCCTGCACACTCTTCAATCTTAGACAGGTCTGCCAGCGAAAATGGCACATGGACCCGGACTATTCCTTGGGCGCCTGCCACTTCCCACAAGGGTCACAGGAGGTCGGTCCTGGACCAGGTATGGGCTGAGACAGGCGAGGAGGAGGAGGAGGTAGGAGAGAGAGGGTCCGTCAGGTTTGGTGGGGACACAGGAGGAGTGGAGGGAAGGGGTGGTGCCGACGAGGACAGAGACAACAACGGGTCAGGGTAAGGGGGAGATTGAGAGGGGGACCGAAGGTGGGGCAGGGAAGGAGTATCAGGGGGCTCAGAGAAAGAGGAGGAATCTTCCTTCTCCTTGCTTGAGGGAGTGGATTTCACGAGCAAGACCTGGGCCAACGAACATTGGGCACAGAGGTCTGGGTGGGAGTGCAAGTCCCAAAAGGCCTGAATGTAGGATACCTTGAACCATTTGCCTAGTCTCTTGCAGAAGTTGCTCAGGTCTGTGAGGATGTTAAAGTCTAGAGTGCCCTCTGCAGGCCACTGAGACTAATTATCTAATTTATACTGTAGCCATGCCACTGTGCAGAAGAAAATAAGCCACTTTCGTTTTAGGTCTTGGCTGAGACCTAGTCTGGAAATTAGCCAAGAGGCACCCCAAAGGGGATTTTCAGTCTGGTTTGGACTGGGCAGCCCCCATGATCCTGATGTGGGCAGTCCGGAGGCAAGGGGAGCATCCTCCCACTGCCACGCGGAGGGAGGGGTATGGCAGCTTCTGGGGAAGTTGGACGTCTCCTAGTCCCCGGTGCTAAGGTCACAAGTGACAGACGAGGGAAGCCCTGACGTGGCTGCGTTTTTGGGCAGGGACTCCTGGAGCCCACAGGACTGGGGAAAACTTACCCAGCAGTGATCGAATTGAGTATTGGATTTGGTGAAAGGGCTCCTGGCTCCGAGAGGAGGTCCTGGCTCGGGGAGAAGAGAGCCTGCCCGAACCAGCAGGGGTCCAGGAGGGGTCTCCTCCTGGGTTTTTGGCACCAATGTAATATAATGGGGAGCTGAGCAAGAAGACAGGAGGCAGATGAGAACTGAGGTAGCCTTTATTGGGCTCACAGGTGAGGTTCACTGGTCCCCTAAGAGGAGGGCCGAGGAAGTCGCACTCAGGGCGGGTATCAGAGGCCTTTTATAGGGTGAGGTAGTCAGGGTTTGTAGGTTTTGGTTTTCCTGAGTTAGGTTTCGATTTCTGAGGAATGACGTGTCCAGGAGCTTGCCTAGAGTGGGGTTTTTTTGGCGGGTATGGGCTTTTTTCACACACTGAGAGTCTTAGCAGGAAGCGAAGGGTGGGGAGTCCTAACAAAGGGCCTTCGGGAAGACCTAACAAAGGACCTCCTGCCATGCCGGGTGATACTGCCATGTTGGGTCTAGATTCCTGCCTAACACCTATCATTGTCCCTCCTGCTGTGCTCTCAGGTAACAGATGATTGACTATTTCTTTACCTCCTGTTTTTGCCTAGTTAGCATTTTAGTGAGCTCTCCTTACTATCTGATTGGTTGCCTATGAGCTAAATTGCAAGCCCCCTGTTTAAAGGTGGAAGCGGTCACTTTCCCAGCTAGGGTTAGGGATTCTTAGTCGGCCTAGAACATCCAGCTAGTTCTGTCTCTCACAACCAAGCCCCGCTGTTGACCTCTTGTCCCTTTGCACACTTGTACCCCACAGGTGGGACAAGACCTGTTCAACCATCAGTTCATCATGGGTGTTTTTGTCAACTGCTTGTTAATTGATTCAGGGATATTTGCCCCAAATCAGAGGTGAGGAAATGACTGTGGGTGAAGAGCCCCTGCCTGGCCAATCCCTTTTCCTTTTGAGCCCCAGCCTAAGTGGGGGTGGGTGGAATATCTTATATTGGGCAATTTGGGGGCTAGAAAGGCAGAGAATCTCTTGGGGGTGGTGCTGGTGCATTCTATTTCCTCTTGCGCTCAAAGCCCAATGAGGATTTGAGGACCAAAAGTCATGGAAACGTCCTCTTAGAGGACATGTGTTTGGGAGAGTGGTGAGTGGAGGGCGGGGAACAGCAGGAAGTGGCCTGCTATGACTCAGCTTAGTTTTCCTTCCCAGTCAAGGCAAGACAGCCATGGAATCTTGCTGCAGGCCCTCCCCCTACCCTTTCTGGCCTCAAAATTGGTGCCATTTTCTGACACACCCCCAGAGAGTAGGGACCATCACTGGTGCTGGGGGGACCAGGGCTGCTGGACATCTGTTCTTACCAGAACTGTCCATCCCTAGAAGAGCACAGAGCCCTGAGTGCTGAGCTGAGGCCCTGGTCTTCTCTACAGTTCAGAGGTCTTTCAGCAAGTTTACTCCCAACAAGGAAGATGCCAGAACTAGAATGCAAAAGTAATTTTTGTGGACCAACAATTAAATGCAAGAAGCCCGGGGGTGAGAAAATTGAACTATCCCAACACTGCTTCCTGTTTTCTCCCCTTCATGTCCCTCCAGGGAAAACTACTTTGTTGCTTAATTTCTGCCTTTTCCCCCTGACATATGCACTTTGGGGCCTTTACTTATAACTGGAAAAAAACAAAATCCCACCCCCACAAACCTGTATTTAAAAGGAAACAGGGCAGGGCATAGTGGCTCACACCTATAATCTCACCACTTTGGGAGGCTGAGTTGGGCGGATAACCAGGTCAGGTGATCAAAACCTTCCTGGCCAAAACGATGAAAGCCCTTCTCTACTAAAAAATAAAAAATAAAAAACAAACAAACAAACAAACAAACAAACAATTTAGTGGGTGTGGTGGCATGCACCTGTAGTCAACTACTCCAGAGGCTGAGGCAGGATAATTGTTTGAACCCAGGAGGCAGAGGTTGCAGTGACTACACTCCAGGCTGGGCGATAGAGTGAGACTCTTGTATCAAAAAGAAAGAAAGAGAAAGAAAAAAAGAAAGAGAGAGAGAGAAAGAAAAAAAGAAAGAAAGAGAGAGAGAGAAATGACCATGTGAAATTTGCCTCTGTCCAAATATTTCATCCTTGCACACATGCACATGCCCCGGTGTGTGTGTGTGCATGTTTGTAGCCACCCATTCATTTTTTATATGGAGTATTGTCTTATTTCTGTCTGTTTTGGTCCCCACCTCATGAGCTTGTGCTCAGGATCATTCTTTTATGTCCTGTTATGATTCTGAACATTTGATTTGACCCACAAGGGAATCTTTCTCCTGGTAACTCAAATAAAATTGTAATTTAATAATAATAATAATAAATAGGCCGGGTGTGGTGGCTCATGCTTGTAACCCCAGCCCTTTGGGAGGCTGAGGTGGGCAGATCACAAAGTCAAGAGATCAAGACCATCCTGACCAACATGGTGAAACCTAGTATCTACTAAAAATACAAAAATTAACTGGGCGTGGTGGTGTGTGGCTGTAGTCCCAGGTACTCAGGAGGCTGAGACAGGAGAATGGCTTGAACCCGGGAGGTGGTGGTTGCAGTGAGCCAATATCTTACCACTGCACTCCAGCCTGGCAACAGAGCAGTACTCCATCTCAAAATAAATAAATAAAGTTTAATACAATAAGTATGTAGACAATAAAACAGAAATTGCTGATAACATTAATAAATAAATAATACAATGCATTGTCTTGAGAAATGTAGTTTAATAATCTTTCAATATTAATAAAAGATGAGATTGTGAAGTACAGCATCTCTTTCACTGGTAATAAAAGAAAATCCAAACTTTCTGTGAAGAGTAGTAAACCTCAAATTCTTGGTGTGTTCCAGGAAGCTAAGCATTCTTAAGAGTTGGAAGAATCCACTGTGAAAAAGCTGACTCTTTTTTGTTTGCAAAAATGTGACTCTTCACATGTTTGCAGCATGTGAAGGTGGAGGAAGGGGCTTCCAACTTGGTCCAGTGACCTTCAGAGAAAGTCCATGTGGGTGAACAGAGGCTGGCAGCTCAGAAGGCCTGAGTGGAGGGGAGGGAACAGCACTGCTTTAAGGCCCAGTCCCATTCCTCGAGGAGGGTACAGTAGAGCTCAGCTCTTGGCCTCCAGGGCAGGTTTGGAACAGCTCCTTGTGAGGGGGTGAATCTCATGGCCTATTCCAGGGACTCAGCACTTTTAGAATCTCTGCAAAATTCACCTCTTGTTCTTTGGAGACTTTAGGTCTCTTTTCTTTCAGTGCTTGAACCAGGGCAGTTAATTCTCCCATGAGCATCAAAATTGTCTCTCTTCACATTTACATAAGCATTTATAATGCTGGATGTAATCAATGACTCTCTCTAGCCTTGCATTCTCTAAAGGTGACTCAATGTCTGCCTGCTCATTTTTGGGAGTACTAAGCTAGTCAGTGAGTGGGCATTCTTCTCCATTTGTGAATCCACTGTTTACACAGTTTGTTTTTTATGTCTTCCATAAAGTCAACTCTTAACAAGTCTTTGCATTGTGGATGCCCTTCTTGGAATCCTGGCCCTAAACTCCAGATGGTGTTCTCCCTCTGCCCTTCAGGTTTCTGCTTCAATGTTGCCTTGCCAAAGTCTTCCCACATTTCTTGTAGCAATTACCCGGTAGGAAAAGGGGTACCCTCTCCACCCCTCACCACCCAACCACCTTCCTGCCTCATTTCTCTTCTCAGCCTCCTCACTCTCCATGCAAAGTACCACTGTTTGTGTATTGTCTCTTTTTTCTCATTGGATTTAAACTTCATTAAGGCAGAAATTTGTTCCAATTTTGTTCTTGCTGTATGTTTAATACCCATTATTGCCAGGTGCAGTGGCTCAGGCCTGTAATCCCAGCATTTTGGGAGGCCAAGGTGGGAGGACCACTTGAGTCTAGAAGTTTGACACCAGCCTGGGCAACATAGCAAAACTTCGTCTCTACAAAAATACAAAAAACTAGCTGAGAGTGGTGATGCATGCCTGTGGTACCAGCTACTCGGGAGGCTGAGGTGGAAGGATTGCTTGAACCCAGGAGGCAGAGGCTGCAGTGACAGAGAGAGGCCCTGTCTCAAAACAAACAAAAAAGTACCTCATAACCACACACACACAAAAATATGTGTTGAAAGAATTACTGTTCCAAGACTCCAAGGGGCTGCAGCAGGGAGCCAGGGCAGGGATGCCCAAGGGAGCACTGCGGCTCTGGAAAGTCAAGGGACTGAGGCAGCCTGGGCGCCCCTGGAGGCTGCAGCGCCCACCCCCCGCGTCCTCTTGGTTGCCATGCTCTGGGGGTCCCAGACCCAGGCAAAGCGAGTCAATCCTCCACTGCCACCGCCCGGTTCGGCCGTGCCACCCGGCTGCCATCGCCAGCACCCTGTCCGTGGCCGCCTGCAGGACTTAGTGGCTGCCCAGGTTCTGGTTTCCATCTGGAGCTGCGCTGTGAGTCAGAACACCTGGGCGCCCAGAGTCGGCAACTGCCTGAGGTGACCGACCAAGGAGGAGGGTGGCCGGGGACACCTGGAAGGGCCACAGCATGTCGGTCACCCTCGCCAGGAGCTCGTTTGACCCGAACAAGCACCGACCCATCCAGACCTCCTCGGTGCACAGCGACAGCCCGAAGGGTGCTGATGAGGCCATAGGACCAGCAGTCACTTACGTGGCCGCCCAACCTGGGTCGAGCCCTTCCCGCAGCCCCAAGCGAGGCAGGGTCTTCGCAGCACCCAGTCTGCTCTATCTCCTTCACCCAGGGGTGGCTGCAATGGGAAATGCCTCGGAAAAGAGGTCCAAGTACCCCTAGGAGGCTGGGGGACGTCCATGGAGAGTCCTCCCATCTCAGAACCCATTATGGAGGCAGGCCAGTGAGCCTTTCCCTGCGCGCTGTCAGGCTGCCCTGGAAAGCTCCCCATGCGACCAGCTGACCCGTGGCTCCCAGACCCGTGCTGGGGAGCAGCAGGCCCCCTGTCTGCTGAGTGAGAACCTTTGGGAGGGACCCCCTCAGGCAGCTCCATGGCAGAGAGTTCTACCCCAGCACCCTTGCCATGGAAAGGGTGCTGGCCAAGGCTCTGTGAGGCACTGCCCTCGGGGGCAACGGAGGGATGGACCCCAAACGGACACTACTGTGTCTGGAATTGGTGGGTTCTTGGTCTCACTGTCTTCAAAAATGAAGCCACTGACCCTCAGGGTCAGTGTTACAGTTCTTAAAGATGGTGTGTCGGGAGTTTGCTCCTTCAGACTTTCAGATATGTCTGGAGCTTCTTCCTTCTAGTGGGCTACTGATCTCATTGTCAGGGCTGAAGCTGCAGACCTTTGTGGTGAGCGTTACAGCTCTTAAAGGCAGCCTGGACCCAAAGAGTGAGCAACAGCAAGAATTATTGCAAAGAGCCAAAGAACAAAGCTTCCAGGGGTGGGGAAGGTGACCCTATTGGGTTACCTGGCTGGGGCAGCCTGCTTTAATTCCCTTATCTGGCCCCACCCACATCCTGCTGATTGGTCCATTTTACAGAGAGCTGATTGGTCTATTTTACAGAGAACTGATTGGTCCATTTTGACAGAGTGCTGATTGGTGTGTTTAAAATCCTTGAGCTAGACACAGAATTGCAGAGTGTTAGTTAGCTAGATACAGAGTTAGCTAGATACAGAGTACCAATTGGTGTATTTACAAACCTTGAGCTAGACACAAAGTGCTGATTGGTGTATTTACAAACCCTGAGCTACACAGAGTGCTGATTGGTGCACATATAATCCTCTGGCTAGATATAAAAGTTATCCAAGTCCCCATCCAGTTCAGGAGCCCAGCTGACTTCACCCAGTGGATCCTGCACCAGGGCTGCAGGCGGAGCTGCCCACCAGTCCCCAGCCGCACCTACACTCCTCAGCCCTTGGGCTGTGGATGGGACCAGGCGCCATGGAGCAGGGGGCAGCAGCGCCTGTTGGGGGGAGACTCAGGCTGAACAGGAGCCCACCGCAGGGGGAGGAGCTCAGACATGGCGGGCTGCAGGTCCCAAGCCCTGCCCTGCTGGGAGACAGCTAAACCTGGCGAGAATTTGAGGGCAGTGCCAGCGGGCTGGCACTGCTGGGGGACCCGGTGCAACCTCCACAGCTGCTGGCCAGGGTGCTAAGCTCCTCACTGCCCTGGGATTGTGGTGCCAGCCGGCCGCTCCATGTGCGGGGCTCACTGAACCCGTGACCACACCTGTGCCCTCCGGGACTCGCACTGGCCCCTGAGCACCATGTACAGCCCTGGTTCCTGCCCAGGCCTCTCCCTCCACACCTCCCCACAAGCAGAAGGAGGCAGCTTAGGCCTCAGCCAGCCCAGAGAGTGGCTCCCACAGTGCTGTGGCAGGCTGAAGGGCTCCTCAAGCACTGCCAGAGTGGACACAGGCCAAGGAGGTGCCGAGAGTGAGGGCTGCTAGCATATTGTCACCTCTCAATCCCCCCCTCTAAACAGGACCCCCCCAACTGCTGTTGGGAATATGGCCAATGACCACTCCAGCTACTTCCTGCTGGATAGGGGTGATGAAGGGGCCCTGCAGTTGTAGTGTCCTCCAGAGGGGAGCTCTCTAGGCCAGTGAAGGTGCCAGCGGGTGGTCCAGGGGTCCTCCATAGAAGTTGTTAGTTGAGTTCATTTGGGGTTCCATTTGTAAGACCATCTGTAGCTTGATGGCCTTGATTCTAGAGGAAGCAAATTTGACGAGAAGGTTAAAGATACAGGGCCCAAAGGCAAGTAACAGGAAGATGGCTGCACCAAGACCTAGAAAGGGGAGGAGCCATGTTACCCAACTCCAGAGGTTGGTATATGAATTTGAAAGGCATTGTCTGATTTCAGAAACCTTTTCCTGTGAATACCAGGTGTCATCTCCTACTATCCCTGACAGGTTAGTGTAAAAACAACACTCTTCCCCTAAGAAAGCGCAGAGTCCTCCTTTCTCAGCAGTGAGGAGGTCTAGGCCTCAGCAGTTTTGGAGAGTCACTGCTGCTAAAGAGTCTGTTTGGGATGTGAAGTAAGGATAGATTTTGTTATTTCTTGCAAACTCTCTGAGAAATCCTTTGAGAGTGTGTGGTAGTAGGATAATGAAGTAGATAAACCAGCTATTCCAGTTCCCGTAGCAGTAGCCATTCCTAACCCGATAAGTAGGGGTATTAGTTGTATGGCTCTGCACTGACAGACTTGAGCTTTAAGGGGTACTGATAAGGTCTGATTTCCTGGGATAATATTAATGTTGGGACTTAGAAAGACTAAGGTGCAGGTGCCTGTCCAGTTAGTGGGGAGGCAGATATAGGTTGATGTTCCACATAAGAAGAATATACCTTGACTGGGTATACAGAACTTTACCCTGGCTTTTAAAGGAATAGGGTATGCTGCTTTTTCTTTACTACTTCCATCTCTCTTTCTTTCTCTTCGACTTCTCTTTTGTCTCTCTTTCTCTTTGACTCCCTGTTTGTCTCTTTGTCTCTTTCCTTCTTTGATTTTCTATCTCTCTGTCTCTTCCTCTGTCTCCTTCTCTTTGTCTCTCCTGTTTCTTCTTCTCTCTTTCTCTGACTTCCTCTTTCTCTCTTTTCATCTTGCTGGTCTTTCCCAGCCTCTGCCAGCTGCTTATGCTGCTGTTCTCCCCTCTCCTTCCCATTTTGATGGCTTTGGCAGTGTAAGACTGACACCTTCTTGGGTATTTACACTGCATGCAACAACTCCATAATTTCCTTGCAGCATTTAATAGGGGTTCCCCCAAAGGTTAGGAACTCCCTTTCTTTCTACATTGCAGCATGGACATGTAGGATTAGATAAGCATACTTTCTATCTATATACACATTTATTCTTTTTCCCTTTCCTGGCTCTAAGGCTCAGGTAAATGCCACTAGTTCTGCTAACTGGACACTGGTCCCTGGGGGAAGAGACTTACTTTCAAGTACAGTTACATCACTAACTATGGCATAACCTGCCCTTGGTATCCCATTCTCCACAAATGAGCTTCCATTGGTATATAGGTTAAGGTCAGTATTAGATAAGGGGACTTCTAAGAGATCATGTTGGGCAGCATAAGTCTGGACTATAATTTGTTGGCAGTCATGACCGATTGGTTCTCCATCCTCTGGGAGAAAAGTAGGAGGGTTGAGGGCCACACACATATGTATTTGAAGCTCCGGTCCCTCAAGGATTAGTGCCTGGTATCTAAGTAGGTGGTTGTCTGATAGCCATAAACTTTCTTTGGCACCTAGTATACCATTTACATCACGAGAAGTCCAGACAGTGAGATCCTTTCCTTGTATTATCTTGATAGCCTCTGACACTAACACAGCCACTGCCACAACTACCCATAAACAGTGAAGCCAGCCTTTTGCTACTACATCAATTTCCTTGCTTAGATATGCCACTGGTTGTAGGAGTGTCCCACAAGTCTGAGTAAGGACTCCAAGAGCTATACCTGCTCTCTCTGTGACATATAGAGAGAAGTTCTGTCCTGTGGGAAGGCTTAAAGCTGGAGCTTGTAATAGGACCTGAAGGCTGTTTCTGCCTCTGGTTCCCATCCTACTAGATGAGTATTTGCCCTCTGGGTTTCCTTGATTAGAGTATAGAGGGGCCTGGCTATCTCGCTGTATCCAGGGATCCATAATAGGCAAAAGCCAGTAATTCCAAGGAATCCCCGCAACTGTTTTAATGTCTTAGGGTGAGGATAAGCCAGTATAGGCTGTATTCATTCCTTGCTGAGGGCCCTGGTGCCCCTGGCTAAGATTAGGCCTAGATATTTGACCTGCTGTAGGCAAAGCTGGGCCTTCGACCTAGACACCTTGTACCCTTGATTAGCTAGAAAGTTCAAGAGATCTAGAGTAGCCTGCTGGCATGAGGCTTCTGAACTGGTAGCCAAAAATAAATCATCCACATACTGAAGGACCAGAGTTCCTGGACTTGAGAAGTGGCCTAGATCTTGGCCCAGTGCCTGACCAAACAACTGAGGGCTATCCCTAAACCCTTGGGGCAAGATGGTCCATGTAAGTTGGGACGTGTGGTCTGTGGGATCCTCAAAGGCAAGAGAAACTGGCATCCTTGAGGTCCAGAACAGTGAACCATTCTGCTTCCTCTGGTATTTGAGAGAGCAAGGTATAGGGGTTGGGTACAACTGGATATAGAGGAACTGCTGCCTCATTGATGGGCCTAAGATCTTCCACTAGTCTCCACTGACCATTTGGTTTTTGTACTCTTAGAATTGGGGTGTTGCAAGGACTGCTGCATTTCCTTACTAAGCCTTGAGCTTTTAAACATTTAATAATATCCTGTAATCCTTTATGAGTTTCAGGTCTTAAGGGATATTGCCTTTGATAAGGAAAAGTGGTGGAAATTTTTAACCTGATTTGGACTAGTTGGGCATTTTTTGCCCTTCCAAATTGTCCTTCTAATGTCCAGACTTCGGGGTTGATTTCCTCCTCAAGTAGGGGATAATAAATTAGTAACTTGTTCCCCATATTCATGTAGATAATAGCTCCAGCCTTGGCTAATATGTCCCTCCCTAATAAGGCTGTGGGACTTTCAAGCATAACAAGAAAGGCATGTGAAAAGAGCAAAGTCTCCAAATTACAACTGAGGAGGTGGGAGAAATACCTGGTTACAGGCTGTCTCAGGATCCCTTGAATGGTAACGGACCTTGAGGACAGTCATCCAGTACAGGAGATTAACACTGAGAAGGCAGCGCCAGTGTCCAGGAGGAAGTCAATTTCCTGGCCCTCAATGGTTAAGCGTACCTGGGGCTCAGTGAGGGTGATGACGAGTTGGCACTTGCCCTAGGCACCCTCAGTCCTGTTGTTGGATCATCTGGTTGGGGGCTTCTGACCCAGAGAACCTTCATCCTCTGGGGCAGTGCACCTTCCAGTGATTGCCTCGGCATAGTGGACATGGACAAGGGGACAGCTTGTTTCTCATTGGACAATCTTTTTTAAAGTGTCCTAGTAAGCCACACTGATAACAAAGCCTACTGGGTGATTGGCCTGCTCCGTTTTCTGTCCTCTCTGAACCACCAAGGTTTGTTTGTCTGAAGGCCATGACTAAGTCTGTGGCCTTTCTCTGATCTAGCTTTTCCTTTTGGACCTGTTCCTCTTGGTCCCTATTATAGAATACCAAGGTTGCCAGGTTTAATAATGCCTCCAAATTTTGTTCAGGGCCCAGGGCTTGCTTTTGAAGCTTTCTCCTGATATCTGAGGCTGACTGGGTAATAAACTTATCTTTTAGAGTCAATTGACCCTCAAGTGATTCAGGTGACAGGGGAGTATATTTTCTTAAGGCCTCCCGTAGCCACTCGAGGAAGGCAGAAGGATTTTCTTCCTTTCCCTGAGTTATGGTGGACATCATTGCATAATTCATGGGCTTTTTCCTAATTCTCCTTAGTCCTTCTAGAACACAGGTCAACAGATGTTTATGACTCCAGTCCCCATGATCTGAGTCAAGGTCCCAGTGGGGATCCATACTGGTGATGGCTTGCTGATCAGTAAGGAATTTATCCCTTTCTTCAGCTGTCATTCTATCATTTACTTGACTAAGATACCAGGTATCTCCAAACTCTCGGGCTGTAGCCAAAGCCACATTCTTTTCATTAAAGGCCAGGGTTTGGTCTAACAATAGTATGACATCTCTCCAAGCAAGGTCGAAGGTTTGCCCTAGACCCTGTAGGACATCTGTGTACCTCTCAGGATCATCTGAAAACTTCCCCAGGTCTGCCTTGATCTGCTTTAAATCAGAGAGGGAGAAGGGGACATATACCTGGGTTGGGCCGAATTCCCCCCCATCACTACCACAGTTTGAAGGGGACATAACCAATAGCTTGAGGGTTTTTGTGGTCCTTTGGAGATTTCTTTGCTTATTTCCTTCTGGGCAGGAGAGATTAGAGAAGGATTATCATTAATAGGAAGGGGAGCTTTAGGGAGACTAGGATATGGGGGTAAGCTAAGAGATCCTCCTGTGGGATGTAAATTGCAAGTTTTGCATAGTTGTGTATTCTCCCTCAATGAAAGAAAGCTTGGACATTAGGTATTTTACTCCATTTGCCTTCCCTGTTACAAAAAAGGTCAAGCTGCAGGATAGTATTGTAATTTGTACTTCCCTCAGGTGGCCATTTTTCCCCATCACAGAGAGAATATTGGGGCCAAGTGGTAGTGCAGAAAAAAATGAGCTGCTTCTTTTTCAGGGTTTGTGGGTCAAATTGGTCCCAATGGCTTAGGATGCATTTCAAGGGTGAGCCTGTTGATGCCTGAGTGTTTCCCATCTGAAAGACAAAAGCGCCTGTGGTTTCAGTTTGTTTTGTTTCTCCCCCTGCCCAAGAACCCGCAAGGGTCCCTGGACCCTGCTGATCGGAACAGTTGAGCTCACCAACACACCAGCAGAAACACTAGCTTTTTCCCTAGACCACATGGAGGACCGAGGAAGGTCGGATTTAGTAGCCCTTACCAACACATTCTTGAAAACCTGCACCCTTGCCTGTCCACCCAGACCACAAGGAGGGCTGGACCGAGAAAAATCAGATTTAGTGGCCTTTACTGATGCATTCTCAAAAACCTGTACCTGTTAGTGTTCTAAGTATTCTCCTGTTAGTATTTTTTATAGACTTTACCCCTGTCCTATAAAGATGATATGACCCAAAAATGAAGTGGAGGGCCATACCCTGAGGGAGAGAAGGGATCTCCAGGGTTGGAAGAGTGACACCTTTTGTCCTCACTTACATGAATAGGAAGGATACAATTGCTGACGCTCCCCATATCCTAGCTTCAGGAATAGCTTTTGTTAGGCCTGTTAGTCTGAGGAGGGACCCTAAAATTCCAGATAGTCCCCCCCTACAACAAGGATTTAGGCAAAAATTGGTGAGCCTGGATGCCTAAAGAAGGAAACAGAGTGCTGGGGTTCATACTAGAAGTCATTCTTATAGGAGAAACTAGAAAAGCACCAGAGATAGGGAGCAATTTTTCAAATCAGGACAAACCTCACAGAAGAGAGGCGAGAAAAAGTTTGTCTGACAGGCATTGGAACCCCGGGGGTGAGGGTCAAGGTAGATAGAATAGATGAGTGAGTCTTGCTTGGGTGACATGCCTTTGAGAGTTCTGCTCATGGCCAAAGGGTCCACCAATCTGTTGTCAGGACCCTGGAGCTGCATGGCTTTCCTTTCAGTCGACCCTTGGCTCAGCCCAGAAGTACAGGAAAAGCAGAAGCTGGTTCTAGGCAAACCAATGCTCCCAACTCTGAAGAGTCGGGGGTTGTTAGAGAGCCCTTTCCCAGAAAGCCTGACACCCATGTCTTAAGCTTTTAACTGGCCAACAGGTGCCTGGTATTTAACCTCCAAATTCTAAGGAAAAATAGGACAGAATAGCAGGTGAAAGGAGTCTGTTGGTGCTCACCACTTGGTGATAGTTGATGTCCCACTGTTTGGCGATAGGTGGAAGTCTCACTGCATGATGATAGGAGAAAGTCTCAGTCCTTGGCGATAGCCTATAGTCCCTTTGTGGTCACCAAAATGTGTCCAGAATTGGTGGGTTATTGGTCTTACTGACTTCAAGAATGAAGCTGCAGACACTCGCAGTGA
>NC_045442.1:91464978-91504456 GCF_002776525.5 Piliocolobus tephrosceles | reverse complement strand
AAGCCTTTTCTGCATCTATTGAGATAATCATGTGGTTCTTGTCTTTGTTTCTGTTTATATGCTGGATTACGTTTATTGATTTGTGAATGTTGAACCAGCCTTGCATCCCAGGGATGAAGCCCACTTGATAATGGTGGATAAGCTTTTTGATGTGCTGCTGAATCCGGTTTGCCAGTATTTTAGTGAGGATTTTTGCATCGATGTTCATCAGGGAGATTGGTCTAAAATTCTCTTTTTTTGTTGTGTCTCTGCCAGGCTTTGGTATCAGGATGATGTTGGCCTCATAAAATGAGTTAGGGAGGATTCCCTTTTTTTCTATTGATTGGAATAGTTTCAGAAGAAATGGTACCAGCTCTTCCTTGTACCTCTGGTAGAATTCAGCTATGAATCCATCTGGTCCTGGGCTTTTTTTTGGTGGGTAGGCTATTAATTGTTGCCTCAATTTCGGAGCCTACTATTGTTCTATTCAGGGATTCAACTTCTTACTCATTTAGTCTTGGGAGAGTGTACGTGTCCAGGAAATTATCCATTTCTTCTAGATTTTCTAGTTGATTTGCATAGAGGTGTTTATAGTATTCTCTGATGGTAGTTTGTATTTCTGTGGGGTCGGTGGTGCTATCCCCTTTATCATTTTTTAATGCGTCTATTTGATTCCTCTCTCTTTTCTTCTTTATTAGCTTCACTAGCGGTCTGTCAATTTTGTTGATCTTTTCAAAAAACCAACTCCTGGATTCATTGATTTTTTGGAGGGATTTTTGTGTCTCTATCTCCTTCAGTTCTGCTCTGATCTTAGTTATTTCTTGCCTTTTGCTAGCTTTTGAGTGTGTTTGCTCTTGCCTCTCTAGTTCTTTTAATTGTGATGTTAGAGTGTCAATTTTAGATCTTTCCTGCTTTCTCTTGTGGGCATTTAGTGCTATAAATTTCCCTCTACACACTGCTTTAAATGTGTCCCAGAGATTCTGGTATGTTGTATCTCTATTCTTATTGGTTTCAAAGAACATCTTTATTTCTGCTTTCATTTCATTATGTACCCAGTAGTCATTCAGGAGCAGGTTGTTCAGTTTCCATGTAGTTGAGCGGTTTTGATTGAGTTTCTTAGTCCTGAGTTCTAGTTTGATTGCACTGTGGTCTGAGAGACAGTTTGTTATAATTTCTGTTGTTTAACATTTGCTGAGGGGTGCTTTACTTCCAATTATGTGGTCAATTTTGGAATAAGTGTGATGTGGTGCTGAGAAGAATGTATATTCTGTTGATTTGGGGTGGAGAGTTCCATAGATGTCTATTAGGTCCGCTTGGTGCAGAGATGAGTTCAATTCCTGGATATCCTTGTTAACTTTCTGTCTCGTTGATCTGTCTAATGTTGACAGTGGAGTGTTGAAGTCTCCCATTATTATTGTATGGGAGTCTAAGTCTCTTTGTAAGTCTGTAAGGACTTGCTTTATGAATCTGGGTGCTCCTGTATTGGGTGCATATATATTTAGTATAGTTAGCTCTTCCTGTTGGATTGATCCCTTTACCATTATGTAATGGCCTTCTTTGTCTCTTTTGATCTTTGATGGTTTAAAGTCTGTTTTATCAGAGACTAGGATTGCAACCCCTGGTTTTTTTTGTTCTCCAATTGCTTGGTAGATCTTCCTCCATCCCTTTATTTTGAGCCTATGTATGTCTCTGCATGTGAGATGGGTCTCCTGAAGACAGCAGACTGATGGGTCTTGACTCTTTATCCAGTTTGCCAGTCTGTGTTTTTAATTGGAGCATTTAGTCCATTAACATTTAAGGTTAATATTGTTATGTGTGAACTTGATCTTGCCATTATGATATTAACAGGTTATTTTGCTCATTAGTTGATGCAGTTTCTTCCTAGCCTCGATGGTCTTTACATTTTGGCATATTTTTGCAATGGCTGGTACCGGTTGTTCCTTTCCATGTTTAGGGCTTCCTTCTGGGTCTCTTGTAAGGCAGGCCTGGTGGTGAAAAAATCTCTAAGCATTTGCTTATCTGTAAAGGATGTTATTTCTCCTTCACTTATGAAACTTAGTTTGGCTGGATATGAAATTCTGGGATTAAAATTCTTTTCTTCAAAATGTTGAATATTGGCCCCCGCTCTCTTCTGGCTTGTAGAGTTTCTGCCAAGAGATCTGCTGTCAGTCTGATGGGCATCACTTTGTTGGTAACCTGACCTTTCTCTCTGGCTGCCCTTAAGATTTTTTCCTTCATTTCCACTTTGGTGAATCTGGCAATTATGTGTCTTGGAGTTGCTCTTCTGGAGGAGTATCTTTGTGGCATTCTCTGTATTTCCTGAATTTGAATGTTGGCCTGCCCTGCTAGGTTGGGGAAGTTCTCCTGGATGATATCCTGAAGAGTGTTTTCCAATTTGGTTCCATTTTCCCCCTCACTTTCAGGCACCCCAATCAGACGTAGATTTGGTCTTTTTACATAATTCCATATATCTTGCAGGCTTTGTTCATTTCTTTTTCTTCTTTTTTCTTTTGGTTTCTCTTCTCACTTCATTTCATTCATTTGATCCTCAATCGCTTATACTCTTTCTTCCAGTTGATCGAGTAGGTTGCTGAAGCTAGTGCATTTGTCACGTATTTCTCGTGTCATGGTTTTCATCTCTGTCATTTCGTTTATGACCTTCTCTGCATTAATTAGTCTAGCTGTCAATTCTTCCACTCTTTTTTCAAGATTTTTAGTTTCTTTGCGCTGGGTACGTAATTCCTCCTTTAGCTCTGAGAGGTTTGATGGACTGAAGCCTTCTTCTCTCATCTCGTCAAAATCATTCTCTGACCAGCTTTGATCCGTTGCTGGCGATGGGCTGTGCTCCTTTGCAGGAGGAGATGCGCTCTTATTTTTTGAATTTCCAGCTTTTCTGCCCTGCTTTTTCCCCATCTTTGTGGTTTTATCTGTCTCTGGTCTTTGATGATGGTGACGTACTGATGGGGTTTTGATATAGGTGTCCTTCCTGTTTGATAGTTTTCCTTCTGACAGTCAGGACCCTCAGCTATAGGTCTGTTGGAGATTGCTTGAGGTCCACTCCAGACCCTGTTTGCCTGGGTATCAGCAGCAGAGGTTGCAGAAGATAGAATATTGCTGAACAGCGAGTGCACCTGTGTGATTCTTGCTTGGGAGCTTCCTCTCACGGGTGTACTCCACCCTGTGAGGTGTGGGGTGTCAGACTGCCCCTAGTGGGGGATGTCTCCCAGTTAGGCTACTCAGGGGTCAGTGACCCACTTGAGCAGGCAGACTGCCCCTTCTCAGATCTCAACCTCCGTGTTGGGAGATCCAGTGTTCTCTTCAAAGCTGTCAGACAGAGTCCTTCGCGTCTTGACAGGCCTCTGCTGCTTTAGCTGAGCCCTGTCCCCAGAGGCGGAGTCTACAGAGACAGGCAGGTTTCCTTGAGCTGCTGTGAGCTCCACCCAGTTCCAGCTTCCCAGCGGCTTTATTTACCTACTTAAGCCTCAGCGATGGGGGCACCCCTCCCCCAGCGTCGCTGCTGCCTTGCGGTTAGATTGCTGCAGACTGCTGTGTTAGCAAGGAGGGAAGCTCTGTGGGCGTGGGACCCTCCCGGCCAGGTGTGGGATATAATCTCCGGTGTGTCAGTGTTACAGCGCAGTATTGGGGTGGGAGTTACCCGATTTTCCAGGTGTTGTGTGTCTCAGTTCCCCTGGCTAGGAAAAGGGATTCCCTTCCCCCTCGCGCTTCCCAGGTGAGGCCATGCCTCGCCCTGCTTCAGCTCTCGCTGGTCGGGCTGTAGCAGTTGACCAGCACCGATTGTCTGGCACTCCCGAGTGAGATGACCCCAGTACCTCAGTTGAAAATGCAGAAATCACCGGTCTTCTGTGTCGCTCGCGCTGGGAGATGGAGACTGAAGCTGTTCCTATTCGGCCATCAAGACCAAAAGGAGCATCCCACGTATGCAAGACTCCTTCAGCATTCAAAAATCAATTAGCAGAATCCACCGTCAGAATACACTCAGGCCACCGCCTCGCAGCGTTCGCTCCTCGCCCCGGCGCCTGGGCCGACTGGAGCGCAGCTGAGCAGCCTACAGAGCCGGGGTAGCCTCAACAATGGAGCCCCGGGGCGTGGCCGCCAGCGCCTCCGCCGCGGCTGCAGCCCGTGTTCCCGGCTCAGGATCCGGCTCCGATCAAGGAGCTGCAGCTGGCTCGGGGCTGCGGCCGGGACACACCTACAGTTCTTAAAGATGGTGTGTCTAGAGTTTGTTCCTTCAGACAGTCAGATGTGTCTGGAGCTTATTCCTTCTGGTGAGTTCGTGGTCTCACTGTCAGGAGTGAAGCTGCAGACCTTTGTGGTGAGTGTTACAGCTCTTAAAGGCAACATGGACCCAAACAGTGAACAGCAGCAAGATTTGTTGCAAAGTGTGAAAAAACAAACCTTCCCGGGTGTAGAAGGGGACCCCAGCAGGTTGCCACTGGCTGGCTCAGGCAGCCTGCTTTTATTCCTTTATCTGGCACCACCCACAGCCTGTTGATTGGTCCATTTTACAGAGAGCTGATTGGTCTATTTTACAGAGAGCTGATTGGTCCATTTTGACAGAGTGCTGATTGGTGCCTTTACAATCCTTGAGCTAGACACAGAGTGCTAGTTAGCTAGATACAGAGTTAGCTAGATACAGAGTACCAATTGGTGTATTCACAAACCCTGAGCTAGACACAGAGTGCTGATTGGTGCACATACAATCCTCTGGTTAGATATAAAAGTTCTCCAAGTCCCCATTCCTTCAGGAGCCCAGCTGGCTTCACCCAGTGGATCCTGCCCTGGGACTGAAGGTGGGGCTGCCTGCCAGTCCCCAACTGCACCTGCACTCCTCAGCCCTTGGGCTGTCAATGGGACTGGGCGCCATTGAGCAGGGGGTGGCGCCCCAGGGGAGGTTCAGGCCACCGGAGCCCACCACAGGAGGAGGAGCTCAGACTTGGCGGGCTGCAGATCCCCACCCCTGCCCCACCGGGAGGCAGCTAAACCTGGTCAGAATTTGAGTGCAGCGCCCCCAGTGGGCACTGCTGGGGGACCCGGCGCAACCTCGGCAGCTGCTGGCCCGGGTGTTCAGCCCCTCACTGCCCTGGGCCCGTGGCTCAGTGTGCGGGCCTGCCTAGCCCCTGCCCCCCCACGCTTGTGGAAACTCACTCTGGCCCTTGAGCTTCGTGTGCAGCCCTGGTTCCTGCCCCGGCCTCTCCCTCCATACCTCCCCACAAGCAGAGGGAGGCAGCTTCCGCCTCAGCCAGCCCGGAGAGTGGCTCCCATGGTGCCGTGGTGGGCTGAAGGGCTCCTCAAGCACCGTCAGAGTGGACGCCGAGGCTGAGGACGTGCTGAGAGTGAGGGCTGCTAGCACATTGTCACCTCTCACTACTACTCCCAGGAGACACAGACACGTGAAATAAATCCCAGAAGAGGCACACTGGCAGCACAGGAAGTCACTGCTCCTTTGTCGCTATTCTGATTTTCCTCTCCCTGCATTGTTTTTAAAAAGCACATTGCAGCCTAAGATCAGTGTCAACACTGGGTCCCCTTGAAGAGGCAACTCTTTGAACCCCTCTCTGGCTGTTGGATGGAAGGCAAATGCTTTTGGGTTTTCTTCCTCCTTTACTTTTTTGGGGGGGAGGGTAGCTGGGAGTAGGGAGTGGGGTAAAGCCCACTACTGGGGTAGCATTTTGAAGATTCAACGCTGGTATACACATGTCTTTCTGGGTGAGTTGACCTGTGGCGTCGCACAGTGATCCTGGGCCCTTTATGCCTGCTGTAGATCAGAACAGTTTTCTTACCTTTAAACGTAATGACGAGTATGTTTCAGTATGTTTAGCAAAACCACTCTCTTGAATCAGTTAACTTTTGAGATAAAAAAAAAAAAAAAAAAAAAAAAAAAAAGCCATACCACAGCTGTCTTTATGTAAGCAAGAGTACGACTACTCCAGCGTGATCTGTCATCTATAGACTTGAAAACAAAAATAAAGTTACTTATAGTCACTGCGTAAGGAGAGATAGAATGTATTCTAATTAACACAGACCTTTGAAAGGCTACACTAAGTATAGAACTTTTAAACTTTGCTTTGTATGAATTGTGCCTTTTGAGCATAAGCTGCACTTTTATTTTCTAATGCAGAGGATGAACAAGTTAAATACATTCTTTGAGGATAGCGGCAGACATTCTGTTTGGCACCACATTACAATCTGCTTATTTATACGATATACACATTTCCCTAAGAAATCATGGCCAAGATGTGAGGGTGGAATGCACAAAACAGAAGCTGAGGAGAAGGAGGGCAGTGTTTCACAAAATAAAAAGAAAAAGACCAAAAGAATTCTAACTCTATTAACTTTTCCAAATATTCCTATCCTTTTAGTTAACATCATCTTATTGTATCATTATGCCACTAAGGGAGAGGGGTTTTGACTCTGTTGGGTTTTATTTGAATGAGTGCATAACAGCCTATTTTTGAAGGAAAATGTCTCCTTCCCATCTCCTACAAAACTCCAAATATCAGGTGCGAGAGTTATGTAGAAGGAAAAGAGGCTGAAATAGAAAAAAAAAAAAAAAAAAAAGACCCTTATAAGTAGTGAATGCCAAGGGAAAATACCATGATGATTTATTTCAGAGGAGACTCTGCAAATTAGTCTTTCTTGGAGAACATAGACAAACAACTATGTATTATTGAAATTTCATCACTGTATCTTTTATATCAATACCCTCACCACTATACATCTTGTATCTCCACAGTATACCATTTACCTGAAAACATAACTGTGGGTTTTATGAGGCCAGAAAAATGAACTGAGTTTTTGTCGTTAACCAAAGACCTCAAATGAGGGGAGTCAACAGTGATCACAGGCGAATGTACTTTTTTTTCAGATGATTTTATTTGATATTTAAAACAGGGAGCTATAGTGCACTCTAGTTTACACTTATGCTCTAACATGTGTTGTGTAAACATAGGGTACCTACCTATTTCGTCTGACACATGCTCGTTTCTGATTCAGAATCAGCTTGGGCTCCTGCAGTAGGCCCACGTCATGGCTGACTCTGACTTCCAATACAGAAGCCATCGCTAGCATTCTATAAAGAGAACTGCTCTTAACATTAGGGACTGAGAGAAGGCCATGGGATAAAAAGGAAAGGGTTTTCTCATGAGAAAACATGTCAGGAAAATAAAGAACATCTTCTATCTCTGTTTCAGATTTTCAAAATGCTTCTTTTAAACCAAGTATTATTTCTGTGTCCAAAATAAGTTTTAAGGATACCTGTTCTTCCATACAAAATAGGTTAGGCTGCCTGCTTCTTACAGAGCTCATGGAATGGTTCTGCTTATGATACTCTGCATGCTACTCTTTAGTGGGTGAGGAGTTTCAGGTTGCCTAGCAACTTGCTGACTTGGAAAAACTCATTTTCTCTCACAGAAAGAAATGAAGGAAAACAAAGCAAAGTCAAAAGTGAAAGACAATCTTTAGAGTTTCAGGAGTAAATCTATATGTGGCTTTTGTCAAGCACTTAGATGGATATCAATGCAGCAACTTGTTTTAAAAAATGAACAATTTGGCCAGGCATAGTGGCTCACACCTGTAATCCCAGCACTTTGGGAGGCTGAGGCAGGCAGATGACCAGAGGTCAGGAGTTTGAGACCAGCCAGACCAACGTGGAGAAACCGCATCTCTACTAAAAATGCAAAAATTAGCCAGGCGTGGTGGCGCATGTTTGTAATCCCAGCTACTCGGGAGGCTGAGGCAGGAGAATCACTTACCCCAGAGGCAGAGGTTGCAGTGAGCTGAGATCATGCCATTGCACTGGAGCCTGGGCAACAAGACCGAAACTCCACCTCAAAAAAAAAAAAAAAAAAAAAGCACAATTTAACTTCCCAAAAAAGTTGTTACTTGCCTTCTCCAGTTGTTGACAAACACATTAGGGTGTGATATTCTATCTTATGTTATGGTAACATGATGTATAAACTCAAGGCTTTTTATTCTTGGTGATAAATCCTGTTTTAAGATGTCACAAAAGAGGAACCACCATTCTAATTAGATTTACTATATCAAGATGTGGTTCAAATAAGACTACTGGAGTTCAGTGAATGCTAAAACTATGAAACAATTACTTTTTCTATTAAAAAACACCATGGATTTAACTTATGAAAATCCAAATATAGGATAGTAATTTTTGTTTACTTTTTAAGCAAACTGAATTTTTGTAAGACTATTGCAGGTGTTTAAAAAGAAAGACAAATTGTTTAATATTGTAAGTAGTTGTCATATTCTGGAAAATTTAATAGTTTTAGAGTTAAGATATCTCCTCTCCTGGGTTAGGGAAGAAGAAAGCTCCTCAGCACTGTGGAACGATGCCCTGGCTTTAAGGTTTAGCTGTACCTCATGCTTCTTCTGAAAATCCTATTTGTTGGTTATAATCACAGAAACTGATTAGTTGGTCAGTTTGCAGATAGATTTAGCAAAGTACTCATCACTTTGGATAGACTGAGATGTTCCCGCACAATAGATGATCTGCAGCACTGTAAGATACTGATGTTTACAGCTGTTTAATCATTTTATTTTTGTGCAGTATTAGTGACTATGTTATTTTGTTTCCTTTTTTTTTTTTTTTTTCTATTTTTGGTGGATACAGGGTTTCACCGTGTTAGTCAGGATGGTCTCGCTCTCCTGACCTCGTGACCTGCCCATCTTGGCCTCCCAAAGTGCTGGGATTAGAGGCGTGAATCATTGTGCCCGTCCTTGTCCCATTTTTGTAAATCAAATGACATTTTAAAAGAGGATTCTGACAGTAGATATTTTGTATGTATGTATTTACGTTGTACAAATAAAAATAATAAATGACAAAAAGATGACTAAATTACATGAGGGCAAATAAACTAATTTATTTTATTGTGATGGCTCCTTGATTTGCTCCAAATCTGTGTGTGGACCTACAGGTCAGCTTTTTTCAGCCACTCCTTCATCTTCTGATATAAAATTAATTTTCTTCATGAACCCTCTGGGAAAAATCTGTAGGCTTAGGACGTTATAATGATAAATGGTAGATGAAAAGCTTTAAAAATTCGTGTTTATATAATTACTCCTCAGGCCATGGTTCTCTCAACTCAGGGACTCTCCACCTCCCAAATACTAGCCCCCACCTCTCCTCAGAGTCACAGATGTATCACCCTCACACACAGCAGGAACAAAATTACCACATTTCTCCAACCTTGTACCACGTCCAGTGATCAAAATCCCACGCCCAGAAGACCAAATATCACCCTTCCCATGACCTCATCGGCAGATGCCCTGCACATGTTTGGGGCATGAACCAGGTCTGATGACAATGACACAGATCTCTCAATGGCTTTCCAAATTACTTGATATCCTACTACACCTTGATAATTCATTTATTCTTTCTTTTTTTTTTTTTAAGATGGAATCTCACTTTGTCACCCAGGCTGGAGTACAGTGGCACGATCTCGGCTCACAGCAACCTCCACCTCCTACAATTCTCCTGCTTCAGCCTCCCAAGTAGTTGGGACTACAGGCGCAGCTCCCACACCTGGCTATTTTTTTTTTTTTTGTATTTTTAGTAGAGATGGGGTTTCACCATGTTGGCCAGGATGATCTCAATCACCTGACCTCGTGATAGGCCCGCCTTGGCCTCCCAAAGTGCTGGGATTACAGGCTTGAGCCACTGTGGCCAATCTGAAAATTCATTTATTCTTTCATGCTTTATATTTCAAACTTTTCCAGGCCTTTTATTTGTCACAAATACTCACATTTCTTCTCACTTGCTGTGAATTTGTGCACTTCCTCCTGCACTGATGTATCAGGTAATTTGAAAAAAGTATTTGGGTCACTGCCATGTGAAGTCTGCAAATATCCCCGCATTCTTATTCTCATGTTTTTAAATTGAAAACTCGTGCTGTGCCCCTGGTTCAGCCTAATTATATCACTTCTTTCCTGCCCTCTAGAGACGACTTTGTTAATCGTAAAATCGTTTAATAGCAACCACCTTATAATTCCCCACCAAACCACTTTAATTGATTAAATCTCTTTATCATTGAAACAACCCCCTAATTCAAATCAGTTTATGAGTAGTTCCTACCCCATATCATTTTTCCCTTAAAAAGAGCCTGAAAAGATCAGCATTCACTTAGTTACAATCTATTGTAGACTCTATTCTAGACCCTGTTTTCTCTTTTACACTTTCTTAAAAATCTCATGCATCTCTTCAATTGATTTAATTTCTACTATAGTTTTCTGTCTGATAACAATGTCTAAAAAATTTGTTTAGATTTCAGTACAGAGGTAGCCTTCCAACTTGCAAGCAGGCACTTAAAATAAAACATATCTCATAGTGAAGCCATTAACTCTCACCTCCCTGACCATTTACTATCCTTTAGTCTCCAGTCTAATGTGATGGCTGCACTGGAGACCCAGAGATTCAGCAGCAGCACGAAGTCTCAGAGCCATGTAACTATCAAGTGCCACTGTTATCTGCACCCTGAGCATTATTATCATGCTCCACTTTCATCCTAGATTCAAACATAGGTTTCCACCCTATACTCACTATGCTTCTGTTTCACTTTAAATTGTCAGTTCATCAGAGGTTATGGTTTTGGTTCTCTGTTATTTTGTTTCTTGGATTTTGTTTTTTGTTTTTGAAAAGGACCTCGCTCTGTCATTCAGGCTGAAGTGCAGCGACAGGACACATATTACTTTTTTAAACTGCCACCTAAGTAAGCATTCTCTCTTCTCCTCATTGTTTTGAATAAAACTCTACTTTTCCTTCCACTGATTTAATTTCTTATTATACATTTATTTATCTTTGTGAGTTTTTAAGGACCTGTTTTCCCCACTAGACTAGTTGCAGAAAAGCTAACTGCAAAAACATGTCATTTCACATTGACTATTACCCATGAACTATAATTCCACAGAAATTCCATATGCACAGTCATCTAATCTGCCCTTATTTGGCCTTTACAAACTGCCTGTGTTGGATTAAAAATCATCTACAGATAAAAATATGTTGATAAAATAATGGAAGTTGAAGCTGGCTGGTAAAAATGTTTTCCGTTGCTCATCAAAACAGAAATAAATGGATTTACCTGTTGACTCTACATTACGTTTCATTGGGATATGCCTACTTTTATGCAGTGCCATGCTGTTTGATTGCTGCAGTTGTGTAATATATTTTGAGACCAGGGAGTGTGATTTGTCCTGCTTTTTTCTTTTTTTCTTTTTTTTTAATGGAGTCTCGGTCTGTCGCCCAGGCTGGAGTGCAGCGGCATGATCTCATCTCACTGCAACCTCCGCGTGCCAGGTTCAAGTGATTCTCTTGCCTCAGCCTCCCAAGTAGCTGAGACTACAGGCATGTGCCACCACACCTGGCTACTTTTTTGTATTTTTAGTAGAGACAGGGTTTCACCATGTTAGCCAGGATGGTCTCAATCTCCTGACCTTGTGGTCTGCCTGCCTCGGCCTCCCAAAGTACTCAGATTACAGGCATGAGCCACTGCACCCAGTCTACTTTATTCTTTCTGTTCAAAACTGCCTTAACTATTCAGGGTCTTCTGTGGATACACATGAAATTTAGAATTGTCTTTTAAATTCTATTTAAAATACATTTGGAATTTTTATAAAAATTGCATTGAATCTGTAGACCATTGCTGGTAGCATGGACATTTTCACAATATTAACTCTTCCAGTAGATAAGCATGCCATATCTTTTGGTTCATTTGTGTCTTATTTAGTTTATGTTATCAATGTTTTATACTTCTGTGTAGAAATATTTCACCCCCTTGGTTAATTGTATTTCTAAATATTCTATTTGATGTTATCGTAAATGAGATTGCTAATCTTAATCCCTTTCTTCACCTATATCAAACTTCAGTAGCTTTAAAGTGTAAGCATAATGTGTATGAGAATTTGGCAGATGAGAGGAACTCAAATTTTGTAGTTCTATAGGATACAGGTTCCCAGTTCAGCACCCTGTGTCACTGCTTGGGTACATGGGGGACACTAGGTACCGGACTGGGTGGAAATGCTGGGGACTTTAAGGCCTAGTTCATGCAGGCAGAAAATAAAAGTTTCTGATCCTGGGTACTCTCCAAATGGTGGGACATGTGAAGGGAAAACCACAAACATTAGAAAAAAAAAAATCTATTGTTAAGAACCACTCCCTCATGCTGACCTCTTTTGAATCCTTGTGCCCCATACTCTCCTGCCCAGATAGTGATGCAATTCTCCTTCAGCCCCTGACACAGCAGGTGTTAAACATATGGTCAACTGGGCACAATGGCTCATACCTATAATCCCAGAACTTTGGGAGGCCAAAGTGGGAGGATCTCTCAAACCCAGGAATTCAAAGCCAGCCTAGGCAACATGACAAAACCCCATCTCTACAAAAAAATACAAAAATTAGCCAGGCATAGTGGCACATGCCTGTTGTCCCAGCACCTTGGAAGGCAGAGATAGTATTGTTTGAGCCCTGGGAGGTTGAGGCTGCAGTGAGCCATGAATGTTCCACTGCACTTCAGTCAAAGTGGCAGAAAGAAATGCTGTCTCAAAAACAAACAAACAAGAATGATATAATGGTCTGTGTTTACATAGAAGGAGTTGATACATAGAAGGAGTTGAGCAGAGAAAGAATTTGGTTAATACTGTTAAGTCCTTCATGGCTGTGATGAATGACAAATTTGTAAAGTGAACATATTAACATTGAGAGTTCTGTAAATATGGGTTATGATGAGCATTATGTTGCAATAAAAGTTGTCATATTCAATGAACTGTAAGCACATGGTCAATGAATTTTTAATCATAACCCCAACATTATTTATTTTATTCTCAAGTCACCCCTGTGAGATAGGCAGTAATCATGCCAGGTCCTTGTGATTTGACTGATGGTGGAATGAAGCAGAGAGTGTGAGAGTCACCCAGCAGTGGGGAGCAGACAGGAAACTGGAATGGACTGGAGTTCACTCATCTAACTCGGTCTTCCTCTGCGTGGTGCTCTTATGTCTCTCCATAAAGTTCAACGGGGTGTGGGCTTCATAGCCAGTGACCCAAGGATCCAATAATTAAGTGAGGACCCAGCCCACCCTCATCTAAAGAAATGACACGTAAGTGTTCATATATTTACAGAAGATCTATGAGGCTATTAATTAAATGTATACTATGTGCCAAGCACTGTGTTAAGCAGGTGCTTATGAGCTCCAGTTGACTTATTCTTTGGGAAACCTAAATACGGAGGAGATCACTAGCCTCATTTTACACATGTGGGGATTGCTGCTTAAAGGGAGTAAATGAATATACAGGGTCACTTGGCTGGTAATTGGTGAACTGGGGTCTCTATCACAGGCCACCTGACCCTGTACTTCAAGAAAGCTGGAGAGCCTCTTCCCAGCTGTCTATGAAAAGGCCAGAAGCAGCAGAGAATAGCATTTAAACCTTTGATAAACAGATGAACTCTGCTCCTACTGATAGGGTACAGTTCTGCTTCCTGTGCTCCGAAGTCTCATTTTCCTAAAACTGAGGTTTGATGAGTGCTATGGTTTGGATGTTGTTTATCGGAAAAACTCATGTTGAAATTTGATCCCCAATGTGGCAGTGTTGAAAGGGTGAAACTAGTGGAAGATCTTGGATCTTGGAGGCAGATCCCTCATAAATAGATTAAAGTGCGTATGTCAGGATACAAAAGGCCTTGCACTCATTCATTCTCTCCAGAGTAGATTGTTAAAAAGAGCCTGGCTTTCTCAATTTTTCTCTCTCTTTCACTTCCCTGTCATCATGTGATCACTTTGCACAGGCCAATCCCCTTCCACTTACTGCTATGAGTGAGAGCAGAATAAAGCCCTCACCAGAAGGATGCCAGCTCCATGTTTCCTTTTGTGTAAACTTGTTTTTATTCTATTGGATGTGTATTTAGCAGTGGAATTTCTGTACTATGTGGTAACTCTATGTAAGTATTTGGAGCAGCTGCTAAAATGTTTTCTGAAATGGCTACTTCATTTTACCATCACATGAGCACCATATAAGGGTTGTGATTTCTCCACATTCCCCCCATATACTTCCTATTTACTTAAATACACCCATACTAGTAGGTGTGAGTGATATCTGATTGTGACTTTGATTTTCAATTTCCTAATTAATAACAATGTTGAGCATCTTTTCATGAGCTCATTGGCCACTTGGATCATTTACTCCTATTTATTGACATGTTGTCATCACTAATAATCAAAATGCTGTCTGATAGAGTATTTTTCTAAATTAATTTACTTGTGAGAAATTTACAAGGGTATAAAACAATTTACTCAGTGAATGTAGTTGTCTTGTTTAATTTTAATGTTTTAGATGATTTTTTTGTTTTGTTTTTTGAGACAGAGTCTCCCTCTGTCACCCAAGATGGAGTGCTGTAGGAATATCATGCCTCACTGCAGCCTCAACCTTCCAGGCTCAAAGGATCTTCTCATCTCAGCTTCCCAATTAACTGGGAGTTGAGGCATGCACCTCCACATCCAACTCTTTGTACTTTTTGTAGAGATGGGGTTTTGCTATCTTGCCCAGGCTGGTCTTGAATTCCTGGGCTCAAGCAATCTGTCCATCTTGGCCTCCCAAATTGCTGAGATTTCAGGTGTGAGCCATCATGCCTGGCCATGATGACTTGGTTTTCTTATTGGTATATTCTATACTGGCCAAATAAATTATCTACAGTCTCAGTCCTTGTGGGGTAAGCAAAAATAATAACATAAAATAAAATCTACGTTAATTTTGCATAATTATATACTAATTTTATATCCAAATCCATAACTTATATTAGCGTAGTTTTAAAGTTTTTTAAACAATATATGTAATGGCCTTGTAAATAAAAACATGGCTTCTTTAAATTAAAATCGATTTGAAATAACACCTAAATCTTAAAAATTATTTTAAAAGGGACATTTAAAACAATAAGTAATTTTTGTTATGCTCCCTAATATTTAAAATTTATCAGCTTTTTTTACTTTCTAAAATTCTTATTTTAATTTTTGTAGCCTATATGTTAAGAAAATTATTTATTACTCTCAGTTTTCTAACTTATTACCAAAATGTTGTTTATATTAATACATTTTAAAAACTCTATCAATAGTTTTAATACTGTTTATTCTTAATAATATGTGTCTTTCATATTTTCTGTATCTTTTCAACTGTATTAATGAATCAGAGAATACTCAATAAAAGTTCAAAAGGCAATGTCTCTTGTTTCATTTGTCAAACCAACAATCTGTGAAAATTGGATTATATTAAAAGATAATGCGACTATCTTGAACATCAACTGATTCTCCACCATGTTCTGATTCATGCTGTCTGACTCCACTTTGTGAAAAAGCAAGCCGAGCAGGGACCATCAGGCAGAAGGCACTGCACACAAGTCCAACTTGGGAGCAAAATGCGTGTAGTTCCTAACATTTCAAGCTGTCTGGAAGAAGTTCTGAGGAAGACCTCTGCACTAGGAGAAGGCTGTGGAAACCGATGAACTCTAGGACTCCTCTAAGGACAAACTGAAAGGACAGCAGAGGACCCAGACTCTGCTCTACTTTTTTTTTTCAGACTAAGGAGTTGTGATTACCATAAAAGAAAAGCAGAAATCCAAGCTCTGCTGCTCTGGCTCCATATTGGTAGAGGCTGCTGCCATCACCTGGGCTCCAACAGGGAGGTGCTGCTAGGACTGTACACCTCTTGGAGCCAGTGGGAACCCCGACTCCTTCTGAGTTGGAGCTGGAGCTCCCCAGTGCCGCTGCAGGTGCCCAAGAACCTGCTCTGCAAGAACCAACCGGAACTCCTTCTGGGCAGGGCTGCAGCCACCCAAACTGTAGCAGTGGATCTGAGCCTCCCAGTGCTCTTGGAAGGGGCTGGAAACAGGCAGGATTTACCTTCCCAGTGCAGCTGCAGCCACCGGACCAGGGCTGCAGACCTGGACCTCCCACTTAACGGGCAGGCAGGAGCAGGGGACAAGACGGAGACCTGCCCTTTCTGAGTTGGTGGGGCAGGAGGTCCTGGATGCAACTGCTGCTGGTTGCCCTCCCAGGCACAGGGCCCTGGGCATCTCTGCATCCTGCACCCTCAGTGGCCCCAGAAAAGATTTCCACACACCCTTCCTCCTGTCCCTGCAGGCTCGGTGATGTCTGGTCCCACTGCCTGGCCTCCATCTGCTCCTGGTGCCTGCTCCAATCTCAGAGCAGGGATTGGGGGCCAAACCCCAGGAACCTTGAATGGCAGCGGGAGGCTGATTGATTCCTGAGCAGAAGGGGGCAGGTCCCCAGTAAGGCCCCACATCCAGGCCAGGAGGGTCTGAAGGCTGAGGGCTCTGCTTCCAGTTTCACCAAGGGAGTGGGAGACTCATGGTGCCTTTTCTGGTCAGTCCATGGCCACCCATGGACCAATCGGTGGGCACTTCCTCCTCTCTAAGGTCCACAAAAGCCCTGGCATCAGTCAGAACAGGGCAAAAGACTGCCAGAGGAGTAAGCAGACTGAGAGATGAAGGGACTACCAGCTGCAGAGATGAGTACCCTCTCTGCTGATAGCTGGAAATGAGGAAACAACCAGTTGTCCAGAGGGCCTACCCTTTCTGCTGTGAGCTGCAGAGATGATGTGTCAGCAGAAAGGAACCTCCCTCTCCAGGGCCTCTTTTAGCTGAGAGCTGCAGACATGAGGGTGACAAGTAGCAAAGAAGAGGTACCCTCTCCAAGGCCTCCTCTCTGCTAAGAACTGAACACTGGATGGATGACCTGCCAACAGAGAGGAACTGCCTACTGTGTGTCTCCTTTGAGCTGTGGTGACACTAATAAAGCTCATCTTTGTCTTGTTCACCCTTCATTTGTCTACCTCATTCTTCCTGGACAAAGAACTCTGGTGCCATGTTGAGGCAGAAATTTAAAATTAATAGTAAGTACTGCATTTATTCACACCAAGAAAAGTAAAAGCTAAGGTCTAGGATGTGGCAAGGCAAGGGTTAAAAAGAAAAAATTTTCCTTTGCCAAGCGGGCTCACTTCAAGGACAGTTATAAGATAATGCTGTCTGAATAGCCAAGGCCAAAGAAATGGGCTCCAGACACCACCCCCACCTTTCAGAGCAAGGTTGAAGGAAAAAAAAGAGAAAAACAGATTATTTTACTGTTATTCTTTTCCCAGGCTTCTTAAGCATAATTATGTTTTACAAATGTCTGTTTTTAGCCACTTCTTGTTTTTCTTTCAACGTAGCTACAAGGTCACTAGCTATGCAAGGTCACAAGTTATGTTATGCTATAGATTACATGACCTGTCACTGTATGATTAACTGCTTTTGTTTTGCTTCTGTAAGGCCGCCTTAAAAAACCCCACTCTGTCTTTGTTCAATGCTCAGGTTTTTGGATATATGTCTACTGAACTTATATCCAAAAATACCTAAAATGAACAATCCTCCTGTTCTCCATATTGGTCTCTCCAGTCCTCAGTTTCCTGCAACAATTTTGGCGATCATGAAGGGACCAGAGATGGCAGGCTGTCTTCTTTGCCACTGGGAACTGGAGCCCTGGGCCAGGGGAAACCTGTGACCCCAGGTGCCACTAGGAGAACTTCAGCCTGAGGGGAAATCAGCTCGCCCTTGACCTGGCGCCCCTACCCAGCAGCACAAGAGAACCTGAAAGGAGCTACAGGATGATTTCAGAAACAGCAGGCTTCAGGAACTGCAGTAAGGTTTTGGGGTCCAAGGTAGGACCCATCCCATGGGGATAGAAGGAGAGCCTGATCACCTCCTGGGATGTGCCAAATACTCTGACCCAGAGGGTCTGGGGGCAACAGGTGTGGTTCATCATTTCGGATGAAACTCACACCCCAGCTGACACAGGATGCCAGAGTGGCTCTCTAAGTCGGCTAGGAAACTGGAGGTGGTGAGAGTGGCTCACCACCTCAACTGGGAAACTGGAGGTGGCAAGAGTGGCTCGCCACCCCAACTGGTAAACTGAAGGGGGCGAGAGTGGCTCACCACCCCAATTACAAACACAGGAGCTGGGAGCGGGAAAGTGTGTGAACGGAGGGGCCTAATTAGGCTCATCAGCCGCAAAGTGGGGAGTCACAGATCTCTTAGCATGGACTGTGTGCTCCAAGAAAAATGTGGGGTCAACTAGAACTAGTGGAGATCTACATGCGGCTAATAGTAGCTGCCCTACAGCTCAGAGTTTTAGCAGAAATAAGGAACTCTCCAAAGCCAAGCAGCATCTGAAAACTCCCATAATAAAAGACAGTATAGTTGGCCAAAACAAAGGAAGAGTGAGTGTGCAAGAGTGAATGTGCAGCGTCGTAACTGGGAAGAAATAGGAGAAGAGTCGTCAAAACCTACTCCATTGGAATGTATGTCTATAAACTTTCAGAAATATTTTTCAGGGAATTATAAATTTAAGTTAACCCCCCAGAGGTTAAGAACTCTCTGTGAATTAGAATGACCCTCTTTTGGTGTTGAATGGCTGACTGAAGGAACTGTAGACTAGGAAACAATTGGCCATGTATTTAAGGGGGTGACAGGGGTTGGAGGACAGCCAGGGTACCCAGACAAATTCCCTTATGTTGACTCATGGTTAAACATAGCACAGACAAGACCGGCCTGAATTCAGTCCTATTTAGCAGCTTTGCCAGCAGACACAGAGTTAAAGGGGAAGTTATTCCTCCGTATGTCCCAGCCTACCCCCCTTTACAGAGTCCAACAGCTCCAGCTCCCCAGGAACCAGATTCAGGAGCTACCACACCCCAAGTCTCACCCCAAAGGGCAGGATTGGGACCTCTAGAGGCTAAGGAAGGAAGTCAGGATAGTCAAGCAGCCTGTCTCAGACCTGGCTGTGCTCAAGCTATGCAAATGCCTCTCAGGGAGACACAAGGACTCATCTATTATGATGACCAGGGCCACATCCGGGGGGTGGGGGAAGCAATGGACTTTCATCTACCAGCCCTTTTCAACTACTGATCTACTAAACTGGAAACACCACACACTTTCCTACATGGAGAAGCACCAAGCTCTTATCAATGTGATGCAATCCATCTTTCTGACACATAATCCAACCTGGTCAGGTTGCAGGCAGCTTTTCCTAACTTTGTCTAACAGTGAGGAGTGTAAGAGGATGACACAGGCAGCTCTCTGCTGGCTAGAAGCCCATGCATCAGCAGACACTGAACACTCAGGCATATACTCAAGGCCAGTTCCCAGAAGCAGACCCCAAATGGGACCCGGAGGATGCAACTCAGCTGCAGCATTTGCAGAGGTACCGAGAGACACTTCTGTAGGGACTAAGAGCTGGTGGAAAGAAAGCAGTTAATACAAGGAAAATTTCAGAAGTGCTTCAGGGAGCTGACGAGAGCCTAAGTCAGTCTTATGAGAGACTCTATGAAGCATTCTGGCTTTACACCCCATTTAACCCTGAAGCTGCTGAAAGCACATGATGAACACAGCAATTGTAAGGCAAGCCCAGGGTGACATTAAGTGGAAGCTGCAGGCATGAATGCCGCCCAGCTTATAAAAGTGGCCAGCAAGGTGTCTGTTAACTGTAACCAGGGAACGAAATGAGAAAAACCAAAAGTAACAAGCTAGGCACGCCAAGGGTTAAGTCCCTCTCCCCAGCTGGGCTCTATATGGAAAAAGAGGGGAGTGGGAACTGGCGCCAGGTCCTTTTTTTTTTTTTTTTTTTTTTTCTGATTTCCTTTTTTACTTTCTTCTTTCCTTTTTCACATTTACTTTTACTTTAAAGTCAGACAATGGGTCAGCATTTGTAGCTGAAATAGTGCAAGATTTAACAAGACTATTAAAAATAAAATGGAAGTTACATACAGCCTGTCAGTCACAAAGTTCAGGAAAAGTGGAATGCATGAATGGACAGTCAAGCAGCTACTGAAAAAATATTGCCAGGAAATTCATCTAAGAAAGAATCAAGTTTTGCCTATGGTCCTCCTCCGAGTCAGGTGCACTCCCACCAAACCAACTGGGTATTTACCCTGTGAAATTTTTTTCGGCTGGCCACCCCCAAATCATAAGTCAAATGAAAGGCCATCTCCAGAAACTAGAGAAATTAACCTTAAGAAAACAAATGCAGGTTTTAGAAATAGCTATGCAAAGTGTTCATAATTAGGTACATGAAAAAATGCCTATAAACCTGACACCCCTTTAAACTTGGTCACTGTTTAGGTTAAAAAGCAGAACCCAATTTCTCTAGAAGTCATGTGGGATGGGCCCCATACTATAATCTGATCCACTCCCACTGCTGTTACAGTTGCAGGTGTTGTGCCTTGAATCCACCACGGTCAGCTGAAACCGGCAGCTCAGGACAAGTGAACCAGTCAGCAGGACCCAAATCATCCAACCCGGCTGATCCTGAGAGAAGACCAAGCTGCTGCTGAGAATGACAGCCCTGCTCTGGTCACTTCGGAGGCTGACCAGTCTATATATGGCTAAAGTGGCTAAAGTTGGAGGAAACAAGCCCTGCTCTAGTCACACACCAGAAACTAACTAGTCTACACATGGCTAAAGCCCAAGGACTCATCAAGCAAGTAAATGTAGTTAGAAATCTTAGGACTAGTAGTTTTCCTGTAATACTAACTGTTTTCCTATTGTTCTGTCACTATGCTCAACCTCCTCCCCCAGGTAAGGACCTCTTTTTCCTTGCTGGATATAAGTATGCTGCACATTGTTTTGCTGTGTTACCCTCCTTAACTATATTAGAAGAAACACCTATAGAAAGGTGTCCTCACTGTACACATACTACTTGATCAGGGAACAATATAACTAGAACCCTATTGTACTATACTTATTATGAGTGTACAAGGACTTGCTTAGAAACTTGTACTTATAATCAGACCACCTATTCAATTTATGATCCAGAAAATGGCCAGCCTTATACATGCTATGGCCCTGTCTTTACATGGGGCTTGGTTTAAAATTCATACCTTGTCAAAGCAAGAAAGTCTAATAAGTCAAACACAAGCCTCTCTTTCCTGGATGAAAACTATATCTATATACTATAATATTTGTCAATTTACATCCATAAACCCAACCTATCTCACAATCTCTGGTCCTACAGGGTACTATACAAACTGCCAGTACAAAATTATATGTGCTCTCCCTGTTTGTCCCTCCAAGGCGCCAGCAATAGCTTGCTGAAACTGCACAATGCAGTTCACTGACCAATCATCACCAAGGCCAAAGCCAATCTTGTTCGTCAAAGTACCAGCAAAATTCGATTATAAAACAAGCACTTGCAATCCTGTAAAACCAACTGTCTTAAAGTCAAATCTACCTATATGGACTACAGGTTACTCCACGGCATTACAAAGCTATGGTCAAAAAGCTAAAATAACTTTGTATATTATAAAAAGGACTCAAACAAAACAGTCAGCCCAGCAACAATTCTGAGTCTTTAAGTCATTCTTTAAACATATAAAGCAGAAGTTACTACAGCCTCCTCCTTTAGCCAAAAGCCTATTTGCTCAGCTGGCTAAAAACATTCCTGGCAGCCTAGGCATTTCCTCATGTTATGTTTATGAAAGGATTAACATAGAAAACCAATGGCCTTGGAAAGCAAAAAAGTTAATGTCTCAACATAACTTTAACTTTAACTGACTCTTTCCCCAAACTAACACCCACAAGTTTAAGTGTCTGGCTCTTAAAAACTTCTATTATCAGGAAATACTGTGTTGTTCATTGAGAAAAGGTTTTTACAAACCCAGTAGGATAACTAACCTGCTTAGGATAAGAATATTACTAAGAAACATCAGGAAAAACTTTACAGCGGGGCAGAAATGACTACAAAGCACTTCATCCAAATCCGTTCTCCTGTTTCTCTTCTCTAAACCACACTTGATATCAGCTTGAATCTCCAAATACTTAGCAATCACCCCCTGGTCTTTATTGAATCTGTGGATCATGAGCATATCGACAGTTGCTAGCTAAATGGACAGGGGCCTGTGTGCTTGGAACAATTAGATCATCTTTCTTCCTACTCCCACTGCAACAGGAAGAAACTTTAAAATAGCCTGTTTATAATACAGTGAGAAGAGAAAAACAGCTGGGCACGGTGACTCACGCCCATAATCCCAGCACTTTCAGAGGCTGAGGTCGGCGGATCATGAGGTCAGGAGATCTAGACCATTCTGGCTACCACGGTGAAACCCTGTCTCTACTGAAAATGCAAAAAATTATCTGGGCATGGTGGTATGCACCTGTAGTCCCAGCTACTCAAGAGGCTGAGGCAGGAGAATAGCTTGAACCCAGGAGGTGGAGACTGCAGTGAGCTGAGATCGTGACACTGCACTCTAGCCTGGGCAACAGAGCAAGACTCCATCTCAGAAAAAAAAAAAAAAAAAAAGGAAAAAAAAAAAGAAAAAAAATCAGAAAAAAAAAAAAAAAAAAAAAGTTGAAAATAAAAAAAAAAAAAAAAAAAAAAAAAAACACAGTTGGCCCCCTGAAAAAATAATTCAATACTCTAGGCCAACTATCTGGGCACAAGATAGATCATAGGAATACCACACTGCTATTTACATGTTTAACCGCCTTAGAAAGTTGCAAGCAGTACTTAAAATCATCACTAATGAAACAGCAAATGCATTAGATTTACCAGCCCAGCAAACCACAAAATTTAAGAAAGTTATTTATCAAACAAATTAGCTTTAGACTACCTCCTAGCCCAGGAAGGAGGAATGTATGAAAAGTTCAATCTAACTAATTGCCTGAAAATCAATGACAATGAAAAGACAATTATGGAAATAACTGCAAGAATAAGACAATTAACCCATTTTCCAATTCAAACATGGAAAAGGTGGTCTCCAGATTCTCTCTTTGGAGGCTGGTTTTCATTTTTTGAAGGATTCAAGACTTTAACAGGTGTGGTTTTAGCCATACTAGGAAGTTGCCTAATACTCCCTTGTCTTTTACTTCTCCTTGTTAGAAGCAGTCAATCAACTATAAAGACAATAGTAGCTAGGCAAACTATCACTCAGCTAATGGCTTTACATAAATATCAACCTTTGTCTAAAAATGAAAACTTACCTCTTCAGGCAGAAGTAAATAATAATGATGCCCGATGCCTTCTATTAAACTTATTCCATAAAAGGCATCAAAGGGGGGAACTGAGGCAAAAATTTAAAAATAATAATAATACTGCATTTATTCACTCCAAGAAAAGTAAAAGCCAAGGCCCAGAATGTGGCAAGGCAAGAATTAAAAAGAAAAAGAAAAGAACAAGTTTTCCTCTGCCTAGCAGGCTCACTTCAAGGACAGTTATAAGATAATGGTGTCTGAATAACCACGGCCAAAAGAATGGCCTCCAGACAACTCCCCTTCCAGAGCAAGGTTGAAGGGAAAAAATAAGAAAGACAGATTCTTTTACTGTTACTCTTTTCCCAAGCTTCTTAAGCATTATTATGTTTTACAAAAGTCTGTATTTAGCCAGTTCTTGTTTTACTGTCAACACAGCTACAAGGTCACTAGCTATACAAGATCACAAGTTATGTTATGCTGTAGATTACGTGACCTGTCACTGTATGATTAACTACTTTTGTTTTGCTTCTGTAAGGCCACTTGTAAAAACTCCGCTCTGTCTTTGTTCAATGCTCAGGATTTTGGATGTGAGTCCACTGAGCCTGTGTGTACCTAAAATAAACAATCCTCCTGTTCTCCATATTGGTCTCTCTGGTCCCCAGTTTCCTGCAACAATGCCACAGAAGTTTCCAGGCAGAAAATTGACCCCCCACCAAAGATCCTGAAACAATTTTTTTGCTTAGGCACTGCATATTTGGGAAGGAAGATTCAACAGTATTAGAATGTCATTAGTTTACAAGTTGAGTTTGACTCCAATATAGATGCTATCTGATTGTGTTCTGGAGATAGAAGTTTATTGCAAAGAATAGACAAAAAATCTTTGAAAATTAAGGAGAAAAATAGAGCAAGTTCTCATATCATATGTTTTAAGAGCTTGGAAAGTAAAATTTTGTGGAATTGACTTATGAATAGTCTGAGACCAATGGAACACAAATTTTGCAAATAGAATCAAACATTTTAAAATGTACTGCACAGTAAAAGCAGCCATGGTGTAAGAGGAGGTGCAAACTTGTTTTGTCTCACTGGAGACTGATGCTCACAAATAGATAGCAAACACCTTGTCTCTCAACGTGTTTTCTTCATGCAGATCTGGCATTTTCATATATGTAGGAAGGTCATTTTATACTCTAGCAAGACTATCTTTGGCTCTGGTCATGAATAAGCTCTTTCCTGACTCAAAATACATTGTAAACTATTCTTAGGTTTCACAGTGTGTTCCCTGTTCATTTGAGATGTTACTGCTGAGACCAAAAGTTTATAACCTGTTACTGATCCCCTTGTTAGGTTAGAAAACCTTAGGGACAGTGCCACATTGTTTCAGTAATGTTTTCAGTTGGTGACTGTCCTAGTACAGATGTAACTGAGGGACTCCTTCCTGCCATAGGTGCAGAGCTGGTAAGAGTTTGAAAACAGTCCAGGGAGGGACCAACAGTGTAGGAACTCTGGGATGAGCTACCACAAAGTGGTATACTCTTACCCTGTACCCCATTCTGGCCCAGCCAGAATTCAGCACACTGATTTAAAATATCAACTCACATAAAAACTGTATACCCCTTTAACATTTATCTAATTTATTTATTTAAACAGTGTACCTAGATTACTCATGAGAACTGGGATATTACCATTTCAGGTTATTTCTAGGTTAATCATTTTTATGTCATGTAATTATCAGATGTTCACCAATGTAAGAAACTTAAATACGTGGGTATTTTGACAATAACTCAAAAGATACACCTGTCTTAATTAAACCAATATTAAATTAGTGTTACTTATTTTAAAAGTATGTAAACAAAAATTATTCTGTTTTAGGCTGGACTGATAGTTTTACATACATTTTCTTGTCAAACCCTAACACCTAAATCACTTGTCAAACACAAGTATTAAATTGTTTTACCAGTAAACCCAGACAAAAAGTATGGTGACAATTTTGAAGACATGTTCATTTTCATTTACTAATAATTTTTAAAGCAATTTATTTTTTTGAAGATGTACTTAAGTCCTTTGACTAAAAGGCATTTGGGTTAATTACTATATATTTTTTATGAGGGTCCATTTATTCTTAAGGAATTTCTGGCCAGCAACACCAGATTTTTGACACAACATAAAACATAATATAGACACATATACATAAACACATCTACACACATAAAACAAAGATCTGAAAGCTTTAATTTTAGAATTTTAGTCATAACATAGTAGTACAATTGAACCAGTTGGAGAATTGAATCAAAATTCTGTGGGTTTTGTTTTGTTTTCTTTCGGAGATGGAGTTTCACTCTTGTCGCCCAGGCTGGAGTGCAATGGCGCTATCTTGGCTCACTACAACCTCTGCCCCCTGGGTTCAAGTGATTCTCCTGCCTCAGCCTCCCCAGTAGCTGAGACTACAGACATGAAACACCATGCCCAGCTAATTTTTGTATTTTTAGTAGAGACAGGGTTTCACCATGTTGGTCAGGCTGGTATCAAACTCCTGACATCAAGTGATCCACCCAACTTGGCATCCCAAAGTGCTGGGCTTAAAGGCATGAGCCACCATGTCCAGCCATAATTCTTTTTTTTATGCTACATGATATTTGTTCATATTGATGGTGATGTGTATGATATTTTGTTGCATGTATAGAATAGGCAATGAGCAACTCGGCATTTAGGATATTCATCAACATGATCATTTATTATTTCTAGGTGTTGAGATCATTTCAAGTCCTTACCTCCAGGTGATTTGAAATGTACATTATTGAAAACTGTACTCACCCTACTCTACTATCAGACGTTAGAATTTATTACTTCTATTTGACTGTGTTTGTACCCATTCTTCAACCTCTCTTCACCCCTACACATACTTACATCTTTCCCAGCCTCTGGTGAATAGTATTTTACTCTAACTAGGATCTGTTCACATGGCTAAACTTTATTTGCCCCAATAGGTAATCTAATGAATCTATGGACTAAATTTTGTGTAACGCAATATACATGACAGTTTGGTTTTTTAGAAATCATTTTTATTTTTTCTTCCCTCCCCACACCTTTTTTAGTTTTAAATGAGTTTAGTATTAAATTTCCAATTGTTTATATTTTAATGAGAACTGACTGAATTGTACTTTAAAAAATCTCCATGTAGTCTTGAATTAGTAACACATCTATATTTTGTTTGATGGCCTGGTTTGCTTGATTAGCAAATGTAGGTATATTCCTTGGCTTTTTCCTTTTGGTCTCTATGTGGCAGAAAAAGCAAAAATTTTACACTGGAGAGAATTACTTTATATCATTGCTTTAACACAAATATTTTGACCTGTTTGATCTGCCAATCTAGCTGTTAAAAATATTTCTCTAGTTCTATTTTTTTTAGATCATTCATTGTCCAATTAAGTGTTTTATCCTTGTACACAGTTGTTAGTTAGGCAAATTTTTATTTATAAAAGGTGTCTAGGTTATTGGTTACCATGGAGCTGTTTTATAAAGCCATTAGTTTGAAAGCATTTTAGGCCTCCTTTTTTAAAAACCTTGGCTGGGGGGTGCCCAAGATGGCCAAATAGGAACAGCTCCAGCCTCCAGCTCCCAGCGTGAGCGACACAGAGACGGGTGATTTCTGCATTTCCAATGAGGGTACCGGGTTCATCTCACTGGGGTGTGTCAGAAAGTCAGTGCAGAACAGTGGGTGCAGCCCAATGAGTGAGAGCTGAAGCAGGGAGAGGCATCCCCTCACCCAGAAAGCACAAGGGGGAAGGGAATTTATTTTCCTAGCCAAGGGAAACTGTGACACACAATACCTGGAAAATCGGGTCATGGCCACCCTAATGCTGCACTTTAGTAAGGATCTTAGCAAATGGCACACCAGGAGATTATATCCAGGACCTGGCTTGGAGGGTCCACACCCACGGAGCCTCCCTCATTGCTAGCACAGCAGTCTGAGATCTAACTGCAAGGCGGCAGCAAGGCTAGGGGAAGGGTGCCCACAATTGCTGAGGCTTAAGTAGGTAAACAAAGCAGCCAGGAAGCTTGAACTGGGTGGAGCCCACCGCAGCTCAAGGAGGCCTGCCTGCCTCTGTACACTCCACCTCTGGGGACAGGGCATAGCTGAATAAAAAGCAGCATAAACCTCTGCAGATGTAAATGTCCCTGTATGACCCCTTTAAAGACAGTAGTGATTCTCCCAGCAAGGAGGTTGAGATTTGAGAATGGACAGACTACCTGCTCAAGTGGGTTCCTGACTCCCAAGTAGCCTAAGTGGGAGATGTCCCACACTAGGTGCTGACTGACACCTCACACCTCACATGGCAGGGTACACCTCTGAGACAAAGCTTCCAGGGCAACAATCAGACAGCAACACTTGCTGTTCAGCAATATTCTCTCTTCTGCAGCTTCCACTGCTGATACCCAGGCAAACAAGGTCTGGAGTGGACCTTGAGCAAACTCCAACAGACCTGTAGGTGACAGTCCTGACTGTTAGAAGGAAAACTAACAAACAGAAAGGACATCCACACCAAAACCCCATCTGTACGGCACCATCATCAAAGACCAAAGGGAGATAAAACCACAAAGATGGGGAAAAGGCAGCGCAGAAGAGCTGAAAATTCAAAAATTCGAGTGCCTATCCCCCTCCAAAGGAATGCAGCTCCTTGCCAGCAACAGAACAAAGCTGGATGGAGAATGACTTTGATGTGTTGAGAGAAGGGTTCAGACAATCAAACTTCTCAGAGCTAAAGCAAGAACTACAAACCCAGAGCAAACAAACTAAAAAACCTTGGAAAAAAGATTTGATGAATGGATGACTAGAATAACCTATGCAGAGAAGTCCATAAACGACCTGATAGAGATGAAAACCATGACATAAGAACTACGTGACAAATGCACAAGCTTCAGTAACCAACTCGATCAACTGCAAGAAAGAATATCAGTGACTGAAGATCAAATGAATGAAATGAAGTGAGAAGAGAAGTTTAGAGATAAAAGAGTAAAAAGAAATAGCAAAGCCTCCAAGAAATATGGGATTATGTGAAAAGACCAAATCTATGTCTGATTGCTGTACCTGAAAGTGACAGGGAGTATAGAACCAAGTTGGAAAACATGCTGCAGGATATTATCCAAGAGAACTTCCCCAATGTAGCAAGGCAGGCCAACATTCAAATTCAGGAAACACAGAGAATGTCACAAAGGTACTCCTCAAGAAGAGCAACTCCAAGACACATAATTGACATATTCACCAAAGTAGAAATGAAGGAAAAAATGTTAAGGGCAGCCAGAGAGAAAGGTCAGGTTACACACAAAGGGAAGCCCATCAAACTAACAGCAGATCTCTCGGCAGAAACTCTACAAGCCAGAAGAGAGTGGGGGCCAATATTCGACATTCCTAAAGAAAAGAATTTTCAACCCAGAATTTCATATCCAGCCAAACTAAGTTTCATAAGTGAAGAAGAAATAAAATCCTTTACAGACAAGCAAATGCTGAGAGATTTTGTCACCACCAGGCCTGCCCTATGAGACATCCTGAAGGAAGCACTAAACATGGAAAGGAACAACCGGTACCAGCCATTGCAAAAATATGCCAAAATGTAAAGACCATGAGTCAAGGCCCATCAGTTTCCTGTATTCAGGAGACACGTGCAGAGACACACATAGGCTCAAAATAAAGGGATGGAGGAAGATCTACCAAGCAAATGGAAAACAGAAAAAGGCAGGGGTTGCAATCGTAGTCTCAGATAAGACAGACTTTAAACCAACAAACATCAAAAGAGACAAAGAAGGCCATTACATAATGGTAAAGGGATCAATTCAACAATTCACATATATAACAATCCAAAATCTATATGCACCCAATACAAGAGCACCCAGATTCATAAAGCAAGTCCTTAGAGACTTACAAAGAGACACAGACTCCCATACAATAATAATGGGAGACTTTAACACCCCACTGTCAACATTAGACAGATCTACGAGACAGAAAGTTAACAAGGATAACAGGAATTGAATTCAACTCTGCACCAACCAGACCTAATAGACATCTACAGAGCTCTCCACCCCAAATCAACAAAATATACATTCTTCTCAGCACCACATTGCATTTATTCCAAAATTGACCACATAGTTGAAAGTAAAGGGCTCCTCAGCAAATGTAAAAGAACAGAAATTATAACAAACTGTCTCTCAGACCACAGTGCAATCAAACTAGAACTCAGGACTAAGAAACTCAATCAAAACCACTCAGCTACACGGAAACTGAACAACCAGCTCCTGAATGACTACTGGGTACATAAGGAAATGAAGGCAGAAATAAAGATGTTCTTTGAAACCAATTGAGAACAAAGACACAACATACCAGAATCTCTGGGACACATTAAAAGCAGTGTGTAGAGAGAAATTTATAACACTAAATGCCCACAAGAGAAAGCAGGAAAGATCTAAAATTGACACCATAACATCACAAGTAAAAGAACTAGAGAAGCAAGAGCAAACAAATTCAAAAGCTAGCAGGAGGCAAGAAATAACTAAGATTTGAGCAGAACTGAAGGAGATAGAGATGCAAAAAACCCTTCAAAAAATCAATGAATTCAGGAGCTGGCTTTTCAAAAAGATCAACAAAATTGATAGACCACTAGCAAGACTAATAAAGAAGAAAGAGAGAAGAATCAAATAGATGCAGTAACAAATGATAAAGAGGATATGACCACCGACCCCACAGAAATACAACCTATCATCAAAGAATACTATAAACACCTCTATGCAAATAAACTAGAAAACCTAGAAGAAATGGATAATTCCTGGACACATACACTCTCCCAAGACTAAACCGGGAAAAAGTTGAATCCCTGAATAGACCTCTGAATAGACCTGAATAGGCTCTGAAATTGAGGCAATAATTAATAGCCTACCAACAAAAAGAAAGTCCAGGACCAGACGGATTCATAGCAGAATTCTACCAGAGGTACAAGGAGGAGTTGGTACCATTCCTTCTGTAAGTATTCCAATCAATAGAAAAAGAGGGAGTCCTCCCTAACTCATTTTATGAGGCCAACATCATCCTGATACCAAAGCCTGGCAGAGACACAACAACAAAAAAAAGAATTTTAGACCAATACCCCTGATGAACTTCAATGTAAAAATCCTCAATAAAATACTGGCAAACCGAATCTGGAAGCACATCAAAAAGCTTATCCACCATGATCAAGTGGGCTTCATCCCTGGGATGCAAGGCTGGTTCAACATATGCAAATCAATAAATGTAATCCGGCATATAAACAGAACCAAAGACATAAACAACATGATTATCTCAAAAGATGCAGAAAACGCCTTTGACAAACTTCAACCATCCTTCATGCTAAAATCTCTCAATAAATTCGGTATTGATGGAACATATCTCAAAATAATAAGAACTATATATGACAGACCTACAGCCAATATCATATTGAGAGGGCAAAATTTGGAAGCATTTGCTTTGAAAACTGGCGGAAGACTGGGATGCCCTCGCTCACCACTCTTATTCAACATAGTGTTGGAAGTTCTGGCCAGGGCAATCAGGCAAGAGAAAGAAACAAAGTGTATTAAATTAGGAAAAGAAGAAATCACATTGTCCCTGTTTGCAGATAACATGATTGTATATTTAGAAAAACCCCTCCCCTCAGCCCAAAATCTCCTTAACCTGACAAGCAACTTCAGCAAAGTCTCAGGACACAAAATCAATGTGCAAAAATCACAAGCATTCTTATACACCAACAACAAACAGAGAGTCAAATCATGAAGGATCACTTCAAGGAGAACTACAAATCACTGATCAATGAAATAAAAGAGGACACAAACAAATGGAATAATATTCCATGCTCATGGATAGGAAAAATCAATATCATGAAAATGGCCATACTGCTCAAGGTAATTTGCAGATTCAATGCCACCCCCACTAAGCTACCAACGACTTTCTTCACAGAATTGGAAAAAACTACTTTAAAGTTCATATGGAACCAAAAAGAGACCGCACGGCCAAGGCAATCCTAAGCCAAAAGAACAAAGCTAGAGGCATCACGCTACATGACTTCAAACTATACTACAAGGCTACAGTAACCAAAACAGCATGCTACTGGTAGAAAAACAGAGATATAGACCAATGGAACAGAACAGAGTCCTCAGAAATAATACCATACATCTGCAACCATCTGATCTTTGACAAACCTGACAAAAACAAGAAATAGGGAAAGGATTCCCTATTTAATAAATGGTGCTGGGAAAACTGGCTAGCCATGAGTAGAAAGCTAAAACTGGATCCCTTTCTTACACTTTATACAAAAATTAATTCAAGATGGATTAGAGACTTAAATATTAGACCTAAAACCATACAAACCATAGAAGAAAACCTAGGCAATACCATTCAGGACATAGGCATGGGCAAGGACTTCATGTCTAAAACACCAAAAGCAATGGCAACAAAAGCCAAAATTGACAAATGGGATCTAATTAAACTGAAGAGCTTCTGCACAGCAAAAGAAACTACCATCAGAGTGAACAGGAAACCTACATAATGGGAGAACATTTTTGGAATCCACTCATCTGACAAAGGGCTAATATCAAGAACCTGCAGAGAACTCAAACCAATTTACAAGTAAAAAACAAACAACCCCATAAAAAAGTGGACAAAAGATATGAACAGACACTTCTCAAAAGAAGACATTTGTGCAGTCAAAAGACACATGAAAAAATGTTCATCATCACTAACCATCAGAGAAATGCAAATCAAAACCACAATGAGCTACCATCTCACACCAGTTAGAATGGCGATCAATGAAAAGTCAGGAAACAGCAGGTGCTGGAGAGGATGTGGAGAAACAGGAATAATTTTACACTGTTGGTGGGATTGTAAACTAGTTCAACCATTGTGGAAGACAGTGTGGTGATTCCTCAAGGATCTAGAACTAGAAATATCATTTGACCCAGCCATCCCATTACTGGGTATATACCCAAAGGATTATAAATCATGCTGCTATAAAGACACATGCAAATGTATGTTTATTGTGGCACTATTTACAATAGCAAAGACTTGGAACCAACCCAAATGTCCATCAGTGACAGACTGGATTAAGAAAGTGTAGCTCATATACACCATGGAATACTATGCAGCCATAAAAAAAGGATGAATTCATGTCCTTTGTAGCGATATGGATGCAGCTGGAAACCATCATTCTCAGCAAACTATCACAAGAACAGAAAACCAAACACTACATGTTCTCACTCACAGGTGAGAATTAAACAATGAGAACACTTGGACACAGAAAGGGGAACATCACACATCGGGGCCTGTTGTGGTGTTGGGGGAGAGGGGAGGGATAGCATTAGGAGATATACCTAATGCAAATGATGAGTTAATGGATGCAGCACACCAACATGGCACATGTATACATATGTTACAAACTTGCATGTTGTACACATGTACCCTAGAACATAAAGTTTATATATAGAAAAACAGAACTCAAGCTAAGCAATGGCAGGCATAGTGCAACTATCCCTGTCCTTAACAAAGCTTACACAACTACTATAATTCACATCTTGTATTATGAATGCAGTTTCAATCTCCTTACAAGGAGGGGGGTCAGTTTTCTCTGCCTCAAAGTTTAAAAATAAACCAAATTCCTCTCATGGTTATCTTGACCTCCATGATAGATTAAGCAAAAAACAATGTAACTTGTGAAATTAGAAGTAAGATGGAGTCAGTTATGTTAAATTGATCTCATTCTTTATAATTCTGCAAAGGTGGTTTCAACTCCAAAAGGCTGCAACCATGGATATGTGAAATTAGACTGAAGATTTCCCCTGGGAAACAGGCAGGAAAATGGACCTTAAAGATGAATGATAGAAACCTGCATGATGGGATGGGCTTGGGTGGGTCAGAGCCACCTGCTGCTAGGTCTTGATCCTCTTACTCTACTCCATCTTTAAAAAAAGAGCTCAAAGAGACCAAGATAGCCTGTGTAGCATCCCCCTTTCACTCCGCCATCCCTACGGAGGACATAAAATGAGACATCAGCCTCCAAGCCAATGACTGACAGATGGTTTAGTGGGGTTTCCTTGGTCAAAAAAAATAGAGAATTATTTGTGCTACAGATGGGCAAGTGTCTCAGACATGATTCTTCAGTTTGGAAGTCACAATCTAAGAGTGCGGGCATTGAAGAAAACCATCTAATGAAGAGAACCTCAAGGCCTTGTCAAAAGCTGCAACTTCCCAAAAGCTTTCTGCATTTGAATAAACAGCTGAATCAAGTATATTTGAATGCATCAAGCTGGCCAGTGGATTTGGGGAGAAAGGTGAGGGATTTCATCTTAAGAACTGAACTAGGCCCCTCGTCCCCTTGTCCCCTTGTACTCATGCATGAGTAACACTGAAGTGATGTCTTGGGGAAAGTGGACACAGTAGCAAGATATTTGAGGATGCGATGAGACTTTTTCTGGGACTGCACTCTTATATACCTCTCCTCATGGGTCTTTCCACTGTGTCTCTGGCTGAGGGCAGAAAAGATGTGGGTGGGGGTATGAGGTTGGGCTGGGGCAGGGACCATGCCAGGACAGGCAATAGCCACTGACTGGGGCTAAAGAAAGATGACTCACTATTCTGGGAAAATTCTGTTACCTCTAAGGTACCAATTGCTGTGAGGACTTCCTTTTTCCATCTGTTTTTTTAGAGGCCTGAGTCTGAGCTACTATGTATGTATATTTCTATAACCAGGTTTTCACCATTTTGACCAGGTTGGAGTGCAGCTGCTATTCACAGGCACAATCCCTGCACACTAAAGCCTTAAACTCCCAGCCTCAAGGGATTCTCCACTTCAGCCTACCAGTATCCTTACAAGATTACCTTACAAATGAGACTGGATGTCATCTCAGTCTCTTTTCTATGGTATGTCTTTTTACTGACATGGTGAAATAAAGAAGGATAAGAAAGGTGCAGACCTGGGCATATTACTTTGGGAAGTGGTGGGAAGATTAGATGGTTCTTGCCCCATGCGATCTAATTTTTGTATGAATTACTGGGCAAGATGCCAGGTGAGTGCATGTTACAAGGACGTGGAGAAGATTATTAGAGATGTTGGGATTCTGAAGAAAGGATTTTCTCAGAGAAACATAAACTTAATGATTTCTGGACAATGTTTATGGCCAGTTTGGTGTGTGGGTAGTTTTGAATTTGTGCTGACACCACCTGGCCACTTTTCTACATTCTCTCTGGCTCAGCTGAGTGATGTCATTGAACAAAGATAATGCAGGATTCATCCAAGTGGGGGATTGTGCCAGAGAAAGGGAGAGCAGTAAATCAAGGAGTTAAGGCACTCATGAGAAAGTGACTGTCTCAAGAGGATGAAGTGAAAGAAGACCAGCTGGAGTTTTTAGTGTTTGTTATCTGGGGCAAAGAGGGGTGTGTTTTGATGGGTCGGTCAGCTTGTCATTTGTGTATTCTCTTAAGAGACAAAATAATGGAATTGATGGATTATGGCTCTGGACCAAGTGGAAGAACTCTTAAAGTAGAAGTATTTGTGTGAGAGGTTTCACAGAATAGGATGGTGCAGTCAGTAGTCCCTTTACCCAGAAATCAAGAGAATCTGCAGTAGATCAGGATGGGGATGGTGGCACATACCTGTATTCCCAGCATGTAGCCCCAGATATGGGGAGGGATAGCATTAGGAGAAATACTTAATGTAGATGATGGGTTGATGGATGCAGCAAACCACCTATGTATACCTATGCAACAAATCTGCACATTGTGCACATATATCCCAGAACTTAAAGTATAATAATAATAAAAAGCATCTGTTCATATTCTCTGTCCACTTCTTAATGGGGTTGTTTGTTTTTTTCTTATAAATTTGTATAAGTTCCTTATAGATACAGGATATTAAACCTTTGTCAGGTACAAATTTGCAAAATTTTTCTCCCATTCTGTAGGTTGTTTACTCTGTTGATAGTTTTTTTTTTTTTTTTTTTTTGCTGTCCAGCAGCTCTTTAGTTTAATTGGATCCCATTTGTCAATTTTTGCTTTTGCGCAATTGCTTTTGATGTCTTTGTCAGGAAATCTTTGTCCATTCCTATGGTCAGAATGGTATTGCCTAGATTGTATTCCAGAGATTGTATAGTTTTGGGTTTTACATTTAAGTCTTTAAGCCATCTTGAGTTGACTTTTATATATGGTGTAAGGAAGGGGTCCAGTTTCTATCTCCTGCATATGGCTTGCCAGTTATCACAGTACTCTTTACAGAGTAGAAAATCCTTTTCACGTTGCTTGTTTTTGTTAGCTTTGTCAATGATCACATGGCTGTAGGTGTGTGGCCTTATTTCTGGACTCTGTGTTCCAGTCTATTGGTCTATGTGTCTGTGTTTTTGTACCAGTACCTTGCTGTTTTGGTTCACTGTTGCCCTGTGGTATAGATTGAAGCCAGGTAGCGTTATGCCTAGAGTTTTGCTCTTTTTGCTTAGGATTACCTGGGCTATTTTGGCTCCTTTTAAAACTGAGACATTAAAAACCACTGAAAATATCAAGGAAGCCAGGAGCTTGTGTTTTGAAAAAATTAATAAGATAGAGCACTAGCTAGGCTAATAAGGAAGAAAAGAGAGAAGATTCAAATAAACACAATCAGAAAATACTAAGGGGATATTTCCACTAACCCTAAAGAAATACAAATAACCATCAGAGTATATTATGAACACCTCAATGCATATAAAGTAGAAAATCTAGAAGAAATGGATAAGTTCCTTGATATATACCACACTCCCAAGACTCAATGAGGAAGAAATTGAATCCCTGAACAAACCAATAGTGAGCTCTGAAACTGAGGCAGTAATACACAGACTACCAGCCGAAAAAACCCTAGAACTAGATGGATTCACAGTTGAATTCTACCAGATGTACAAAGAAGACCTGGTACCATGTGTGCTGAAACTGTTCAAAAACATTGAGAAAAACTCATTTCTAACTCATCCTACAAGGCCCACATCATCCTGTTACCAAAACCCGGCAGAGATGTAACAAAGAAAGAAAACTTCAGGCCAATATCCTGATGATCATAGATGCAAAAATCTCAACCAAATACCAACAAACCAAATCCAGCAGCACATGGAAAAGTTCATCTACCATGATCAAGTGGGCTTTATTCCTTCAAGGTTGGTTTAGCATATGCAAATCAATAAATGCGATTAAGCACATAAACAGAACTAAAAACAAAAACCACATGTTATCTCAAAAGATGCACAAAAGGCTTTTCATAAAATTCAACATCTATCATGTTAAAAATCCTCAACACACTATGCATTGAAAGAACATATCACAAAATAAGAGCCACCTGTAACAAACCCACAACTATCATTGTACTGAATAGACAAAAGCTTAAACCATTCCCCCTGAGAACCAGAACAAGATAAGTAGGTCCACTGTCATCATCCTATTCAACGTAGTGCTGTAAGTCCTGGCCAGACCAACCAAGCAAGAGAAAGAAAAGGCATCCGAGAAGGAGACAGGATTTGAAATAACTCTCTTCATAAACATTATAATAGTATGATTCTATACCCAGAAATCCATTTAGTTCCTGACCAAAGGCTCCTAGCACTGATAAACAACTTTAGTTATTTACCAAGTCTCAGGATACAAAAGCAATGGACAAAAAAAATACGTAGCATTTCTATACACCAACAACATCCAACCTGATGGCCAAATCAAGACTGCAATCCCATTCACAATAGCCATAAGAAAAATAAAGTACCTAGAAATATAGCTAACTAAGGATGTGAAAGATCTCTACAATTAGATTATTAAACACTGTTGAAAAGAAATTAGACATGGTACAAATCAATGGAAACACATTCTATGCTCATGAATAGGAAGAATCAATATTGTCACAATGGCATTACTGCTCAAAGCAATTGATAGTTCAATGCTATTCTGATCAAACAACTATAGTCATTTGGCACAGAAATTAGAAAAAAAAAAACTATCCTAAAATTTCTATGAAACCAAGAAAGAGTTGGAATAGCCAAAGAAATCCTAAGCTAAAAGAACACAATTGGAGGCATCACATTACGTAACTTTTCAAATTATATTCCAAGACTTCATTAACCAAACCATCATGGGTCTGGTACAAAAACGTAGACAAATGGAACAGGTTAGAGAACCCAGAAATAAAGGCAACCCTATAACCTTCTGATTTTTGACAAAGTCTACAATAACAAGCAATGAAGAGAAGATTTTGTATTCATTAAATGGTACTAGGATAACTGGCTAGCTATATGCAGAAGATTGAAACTGCACCACTCCTTTTACCATATACAAAAATCAATCGAAGATGGATTAAAAACCTACATGTAGGACCTAAAACTATACAAATCCTAGACAAAAACATAAGACATACTATTCTAGACCTAGGCCATAGCAAAAATTTCAAGACCAAGTCTCCAAAGGTAATTACAACAAAAACATATATAGACACATGGGACCTAAAAGATTATCCTCAGCAAAAGAAACTATCAACAGAAAAAACAGATAACCTATAAAATGAGAGAAAATACTTTCAAACTGCATCTGACAATGGTCTCATACCCAGAATCTACAAAGAACTTAAACAAATTTTTAAGCAAATACCGAACAACCCCATTCAAAAATGGGCAGAGAACAGAACACGCACTTCTCAAAGACATACATGCAGTCAACAAGCATATGAATAAATGCTCAACTTCTTTAATCACTAATTATTACAGAAATCCAAATCAAAACCTCAGTGAGACACCATTTCACACCAATCAGAATGGCTATAAATAAAAAGTCAGAAAATAACGGATGCTGGCGATGTCATAGAGAAAAGGGAAAATTTATACACGGCTGGTTGGAATGAAAATTAATTCAGCCATTGCAGAAAGCCTTTTCAAGATTTCTGAAAGAACTTAAAAAAAAAAAAAAAAACTACCATTCGACCCAGCAATCTCATTACAGGGTAGATACGCAAAGTAATATGAATCAGTCTACCAAATTTACATATGTACTTATATGTTTATCACAGCACTATTCGTAGTAGTAAAGACAGGGACTCAACCTAGAGGCTGATAAAGAAAATGTAGTACATACTCCATGAAATACTATGCAGCAACAACAACAGAAAAAAAAATGAAATTATGTATTTTACAGCAAAATGTATGTACTGGAGGCTACATCCAGCAAATTAACAAAGGAAATTAACATGGAAACAGAAACAAACAAACAAAAAACCCTCATTGTCATGTATAAGTGGGAAATAAACTTTGACAAAACATGGGCAAAAAAAACGGGACCAATAGATGCCACACAGGGGGTCCTATGCGAGGACTGAGGCTGGAAAGTGGGTAAGGATTGAAAAACAACCTATACCTAGTACATTAGGCACTATGCTCACTAAATCAGTAATAAATCATTTTGCCACCAAACCCTAGCAACATGCAATTTACCTACATAACAAAGATGCACATGTACCCCTGAACCTAAAATATAAATTAAAAAAGAAAAAGGAAGGCAATATCAAGAAAATACTTAGTAAAGTCAAAAGGGTTTGGAAATCAAACAATAATCTTCTAAATAATTCATAAACAAACAACAATCAAAATGCAAAGTAGAATACATTTTGAACTGAAAGTCAATAAAAATCAGAAGTGCCAAAAAAGAGAGATGGCTTTAGTCCCGAAGTTTATATCTAAAAACATTGAAATTTCAATCAGATGGTAATTGGTATGTGATTTCATGAACTACTCCAAAGTTTGTACAAAAATGAGAACCCATATAAAAATAGTAACTTTATTCTAAAAAACAAAAGAAGGGAAAGAAAGAAAGAAGAAATAAAGAAAGAGAGAAAGAAAAAGAAAGAAAGAAAGAGAGAGAGAGAAAGAAGAAAAGAAAGAAGAAAGAAAAGAAAGAAAAAGAAAGAAAGAAAGAAAGAAAGAAAAGAAAGAAAGAAAGAAAGAAAGAAAGAAAGAAAGAAAGAAAGAAAGAAAGAAAGAAAGAAAGAAAGAAAGAAAGAAAGAAAGAAAGAAAAAGAAAGAAAGAAGGGAGGGAGGGAGGGAGGGAGGGAAGGGAAGGAGGGAAGGAAGGAAGGAAGGAAGGAAGGAAGGAAGGAAGGAAGGAAGGAAGGAAGGAAGAAAGAAAGAAAGAAAGAAAAAGAGAGAGAACCTACCAGTGCGCGGAGGTCTGCTTTTACCGGATGTCAGAACATATGGCAACTCCACAGTACTGTGCTGGTACAAAACACATCCACAGCAGGAGTGAGACAGCCAGACAGGAAATATATGAGAATTCCTGAGATGACAAATGTAGCATTTGTAATCAGTAAAGAATTTCTTTGAGAAAGTTGGGTAAAATTTGAAATTTGAAAAAACAAGCAATAATGAATTTCAAATAACATAAAGACTGAAATAAAAAAAAAAAAAAAAAAA
>NC_045442.1:91462316-91464878 GCF_002776525.5 Piliocolobus tephrosceles | reverse complement strand
TACAAAAAAAAAAAAAAAAAAAAAAAATTAGCCGGGTGTGGTGGCGGTTGCCTGTAGTCCTAGCTACTCGGGAGGCTGAGGAAGGAGAATGGCCTGGGAGGCGAAGCTTGCAGTGAGCCGAGATGGCACCACTGAACTCCAGCCTGGGCGACAGAGCAAGACTCCGTCTCAACAACAACAACAAAAAATCAGTACTACAAGAAATGAAAATTTTAAAATAGTCACGCATTTTACTTATGACATGAAGTACAACTATCATGAAGTAAAAGACAAATTTTACTATCTAAAAAGACCCATTTTTGCAAACTATTGATAAATAATGCTAAATGACAAATAATAGACTAGAAGAAAATACTTACAAGGTGTATATAATGAAAGAGGAAAATTCAGAATATATAGAGGTCATTCAAATAACTAAGAACTTGCACACCCCAGTGGGAAAATGGGCAAAAAATATACAGAGAAATTGTGCAGTAAAAATAGTATGCATCATGTATTAACAAACGAGAAGATGCTTCATCTGTCTAATGCTCAAAATGTACATTAAAATATGACACACGATTCCCCCCAACTATTGGTAAAAAAAAAAAATACATATATGAACTTCGGAAACTTATATGCCACTTCAGTGTTTTCACAATCAATTGATATCACTTTTGTTATTCTAAAAAAGATGAAAAACAAAGTGAGTCAAAAACAGTACAAGAAAAATGTTGCAAATATGTGTATGATATTATGGAAAGGAGAAACCTAAGAAACATCCCAGAGACAGGAGTTTAAAATGAAGACAAAACAGTTTATCCAGATAAACATTTTAAAATGTTCTGTACATTTAAAAATGCACGAAACAATTAAAAAGCAAAGAAAAATCAAGGAAAAATAATTTCCAAATACATGCTACAACACTGTCACCTATGGTCAAGATTAATATGAGTTCTACTGTGAAATCTAGACAGATTCTTGGGTGTCTGGAGTAATACCGGGTCAGTATACCCCCAGAAAATTCAAGACTAGTACAGGCACACAAACTTACAACACTGAAGCGTATCATCCCATAAGGGTCTAGTGAAGTTTGTTAAAATTTAATGTAGCACCTATCACAGACTGAGCATTTAACTGATGTTGGGTGTGGTGTAGCATAGTAGTAAATAACATTAGAATTAGGCCACAATGTTTTTAAGGATGTTGCATAACCTATTTTTATTGTCGTTTAATTAAAAAATGCACATATTTACTTTAATTCTGTAATTACTTGCCACTGTATCTGTCTCAGAACACTAATCCAAGAACACCAAAAAAGTAGGAATGATACTCTCTGCTAATTAAGCATATTTCCTTTATTTCTTTGTGAAATCAATTGACTAAATTACTCATTTTTGATAATCAGGAATAATTTCTACTACTAATTTATTTTCAGTGCAGTTTTGCAGATTTCTCAAATAAAGGACTAACAATGATCAATTTAATTGGGAAAGTACTAAATTTAACAAACTTTATTTTTTTAATTTTTTTTTTATTATACTTTAAGTTCTAGGGTACATGTGCATAACGTGCAGGTTTGTTACATATCTATACTTGTGCCATGTTGGTGTGCTGCACCCATCATCTCGTCAGCACCCATCAATTCATCATTTATATCAGATATAACTCCCCAATGCAATCCCTCCCCCCTCACCCCTCCCCATGATAGGCCCCATTGTGTGATGTTCCCCTTCCCGAGTCCAAGTGAGCTCATTGTTCAGTTCCCACCTATGAGTGAGAACATGCGGTGTTTGGTTTTCTCTTCTTGTGATAGTTTTCTAAGAATGATGGTTTCCAGCTGCATCCATGTCCCTACAAAGGACGCAAACTCATCCTTTTTTTATGGCTGCATAGTATTGCATGGTGTATATGTGCCACATTTTCTTAATCCAGTCTGTCACTGATGGACATTTGGGTTGATTCCAAGTCTTTGCTATTGTGAATAGTGCCGCAATAAACATACGTGTGCATGTGTCTTTGTAGTAGAATAATTTATAATCCTTTGGGTATATACCCAGTAGTGGGATGGCTGGGTCATATGGTACATCTAGTTCTAGATCCTTGAGGAATTGCCATACTCCTTTCCATAATGGTTGAACTAGTTGACAATCCCACCAACAGTGTAAAAGTGTTCCTATTTCTCCACATCCTCTCCAACACCTGTTTTTTCCTGACTTTTTAATGATTGCCGTTCTAACTGGTGTGAGAAGGTATCTCATTGTGGTTTTGATTTGCATTTCTCTGATGGCCAGTGATGATGAGCATTTTTTCATGTGTCTGTCGGCTGTATGAATGTCTTCTTTTGAGAAATGTCTGTTTATGTCCTTTCCCCACTTTTTGATGGGGTTGTTTGTTTTTTTCTTGTATATTTGTTTGAGTTCTTTGTAGATTCTGGAAATTAGCCCTTTGTCAGATGAGTAGATTGCAAAAATTTTCTCCCATTCTGTAGGTTGCCTGTTCACTCTGATGGTAGTTTCTTTTGCTGTGCGGAAGCTCTTTAGTTTAATGAGATCCCATTTGTCAATTTTGGCTTTTGCTGCC
>NC_045442.1:91440996-91442316 GCF_002776525.5 Piliocolobus tephrosceles | reverse complement strand
ATTTCACACCAATCAGAATGGCTATAAATAAAAAGTCAGAGAATAACAGATGTTGGTGTCGTTGCAGATAAAAGGGAAAATTTATACATGGCTGGTGGGAATGTAAATTAATTCAGCTATGTAGAAAGAAGTTTGAAGATTTCTAAAAGAACTTAAAAACAAAAACAAAACAAAACAAAAAAAACGACCATTTGACCCAGCAATCTCATTACAGGGTAGATACACGAAGGAATATGAATCAGTCTACCAAATTTACATATGTGCTTACATGTTTATCACAATACTCTTCTCAATAGTAAAGACAGGGACTCAGCCTAGAGGCTGATAAAGACAATATAGTACATACTCCATGAAATACTACGCAGCAACAACAACAGAAAAAGAATGAAATTATGTCTTTTGCAGCAAAATGTATGTAGCTGGAGCTACATCCAGCAAATTAACAAAGGAAATTAACATGGGAACAGAAACAAACAAAAAAACCCCTCATTGTCATGTATAAGTGGGAAGTAAACTTTGATGACACGTGAGCAAAAAAAGGGGACCAACAGATGCCACACAGGGGGTCCTATTTGAGGAGGGAGGCTGGAAAGGGGATGAAGATTGGAAAACTACCTATACCTAGTACATCAGGCACTATGCTCACTAATTCAGTAATAAATCATTTTGTCACCAAACCCTAGCAACATGTAATTTACCTACATAACAAAGCTGCACATGTACCCCTGAACCTAAAATATAAATTGAAAAAGGAAGGCAATATCAAGAAGATACTTAATAAACTCAAAGGGGTTTGGAAATCAAACAATAATCTTCTAAATAATTCATAAACAAACAACAATCAAAATACAAAGTAGAATACATTTTGAACTGAAAGTCAATAAAAATCAGAAGTGCCAAAAAAAAAAAAAAAAAAAAAGAGATGGCTTTAGTTCTGAAGTTTATATCTAAAAACATTGAAATTTCAATCAGATGGTAATTGGTATGTGATTTCATGAACTACTCCAACGTTTGTACAAAAATGAGAACCCATATAAAAATAGCTACTTTATTCTAAAAAAAAAAAAAAAAAGAAAGGAAAGAAAGAAAGAAGAAAGAAAGAAGGAAGAAGGAAGGAAGGAAGAAGGAAGGAAGGAAAGAAAGCAGGAAAGAAAGAGAGAAAGAAAGAAAGAAAGACAGAAAGAAAGACAGAAAGAAAGAAAAGAAAGAAAGAAAGAAAGAAAGAAAGAAAGAAAGAAAGAAAGAAAAAGAAAGAACGAAAGAAGGAAGGAAGGAAAGAAAGAAAGAAAGAAAGAAAGAAAGAAAGAAAGAAAGAAAGAA